>NW_026575146.1:85851357-86128857 GCF_905146905.1 Nyctereutes procyonoides | reverse complement strand
CTAGCCAAGCACTTGCTGTTGTATAAGTACTTTATCCTAAGTGACCCATAAAAAGACTCTCAAATATGAGGTTTATAACTACGGTCACAGTAATTGTATGCTTGATATGTCTGAATACAAAATAAATGGGTCGGCCCAGCTGGGACCCTCCCTGTCCGGTCCCCTGCCCTCTTCGCCTGGCCAACTCTCTTACCCATGAGGCTTCAAAGTCCCAGGAAGGGGTGTCGGGGGCACAGAGGGGGCTCTGAGCAGGTGCGCCTACCCTGCCCACCCCCCCCATTACTGAGATGGCTGGGATGTGAGGGACAGTGACCATGATGGGAGACATGAAACCACAGGGCCCATCCTTGGTGGGGGGGGCGGGCGGGGAGTCAGTCTGGTGCTTATCAACCTGAATCCGTCGTCCACGTTCAGTTAAAAGGCCAAGTGAGTATAGGTGCGCCCCGCACAAGCGAACAAGGTGGAGAGGACAGAAGCCCAAGATGACCCAGGTGAGAGACGCAGAGAGAGATCCCCACCGAAATCTCACGGTGACGGAAGAACAGCGTGTGGCCCATCCAGCTTCCACCCGGCTTTCCAAAAGCATGTCACTGCTCGTACCCCTCCGCCTCCTTTGCCGAAGGCCCAAAGAGGTGCCCTCTCTCCTCATCCCACCCTGCCACCCCAGCCGGTGGGCACTCAGAAGGCAAAGAGTTTGCCCTCATGAGTCAGAAGGACACAGGCCAACCTTTCTTTCATCTGTTGTTGCTGCAGCTTTTAGGCCAAGGGCCCAGAACACCACCTCACAATAAAGTGACCAGTAGCAAACGTAAAGCCCCATTACCTGTGGCAGAGATCGTGCCGTCAGATGGGTGTGGGGCAAAACCAGCCAACCAGACAAAGATTCTCCCCAATTCAAAGAACCTCAAGATCCCCGAATTCAGTTAACTGGGTTCCATGACCAGGCCTGGTCTCTAACCGACGGTGGCATTGGGATTGGGGATGTCAGGAGACAGAGAAACATTTTCAGACGAACGGCCGGTACAAAGAACGGTGGTACCCAGAAGACAAACAGCACGCCATGCTTTAAAGGCACCTTGACCGCTCACTTGAAGTGGAGGACACAGGTGTCCTAATGAGACAATGTCGCCTACTTAAATTGGACACTGCACCTGCCTACGGTAGAGTCACGTATTAACTCGATACAGAGCACTGACCAAATCACGAGGCACCGGTCTTTATCCAGGTACTCTCTATCCTTGACGCAGCAGTCAGGTGGTAGCCACATGGCGTGGCTTCTCGACCTAATTCTAAGCCTCGAATGCCCAATACAATCTTCCTCAGGGAAGCTTTGCAAAACGCCCCACGCCGCAGCCCTTGTCACCAAAGATTCTGGCTGAATCAGCTCAGGGTGGAAACGGACGTAGGAATCCTTCACAAGCTCCTGGAGATTCTTACGCACAGGCAGGGTTGAGAACGGCTGTCCTGGACCAATGAGTCTCACACATTCTGGCCCCAGAACTCTTAAGAACGTAAATATTCTGAGGGTTAGCGAAGCCCCCGAATGCTTTTGTTTAGGTGAGCCATTAGAAATCAAAACTAAGAAAATTTTAATCTATTCACTTAATAATCTATTTAAAAAGAACAGTAAGTCTATTATATACAAACATATCTAGAATGTTTTCGTGAGAAAATAACAATATGTTCAAAAAATTAGTGACAAGAGTGGCGTCATTGTACATTTTTTGCAAAGCATCTTTTGTGATTGGCTTAATAAAAGACAGCTGGATTCCCATGCCTGCTTCCACATGCAGTCTGTTGCAATATGTTGTTTTTGTTCGAATCTATGAAGAAAATCTGATCTCACACAGCTCTGTGGTTAGAAGAGGGAGGTGTGTGTTCACAGCCCTTTCAGATAATTGTGGATAATCTTCTTTGATACTACACCAAAACGCACTTACTGGTAGTTTCTTAAAGGTTAGATGCAATGTGGAATCTGAAAATATGTGAACTTTTTGCAATTGCGTTACATTCAGACCCATTGAGTTACCTTCTTCTTTGACTGAATGGTTTACCCTTGCGTGATCATGTAACCACAAGCATTGGTCACTTAAAAAATATCGGTTCAACGAGATGTGCCGATCTTCCAACGCTGACACGACGTATTATGCAATATTTAAAAAAAATCACATTCATTAAGTATCTCTTTAAGTATTGGAAAGCTGTCAAGCTCACGGTGGCTGATACAAGTTTTTCAAAATTCTTGAAAGCTTGAATTTTTATCACTGGCAACAAATACTGTCAGTTATTTTCCTGGAAGTGACAGGATTCATTTGTTCCTTTTCCAGAAAAATGTCTGCCAAATAGTCAAGTTTGAATAACCATAGTTTGTCTATCGGTTGTTCTTTCAAGTAAAAAGGGTGCTCCGTGGGAAAAAAAAAAAAAAAAAGCAGCCAGTCCAGCTCACGAGTCACCAGACTGAACAGGTGCTTCTCCTTACAGGCTTCGACGTGGGGCAGGATTGCTCTGAGCGCTCCATCTTATCGCGCGGAACGTTTAAAAGGCCTGTGTTCAAAGACAGAGATTTAATAAAATTAATAGCTTTCAATGCTTCAGCAAGTATAATTCTTCATTTTTCCAAATTCAGAATCTTTTCTGTATTACATTTAATAATACATAGACATTAGCATTTACGTCTATATGTATACGTTTATTTTTGATTGTGGCAGAAAACACATCCCATAGGACGTACCATCTTGCCCATTCGGACGTGTGCAGCTCAGTGGCATTGCGTACCTTCATGCCGCCGTGCAACCATCACCACCGCCCGACTCCAGAACTCTCTCCAGCTTGCAAAGGGAAACTGTACCCATTACACACTAACTCCTCCTTTCCTCCTCCTCGCCTGACTTCCACCCCCTGTAACCACCATCCTACCTTTCCGGAGACCAATTTGACTATTGTGGCTGCTTTATAAGGATTGAGATGGCACAGGGTTTCTCTTTTTTGTGACTTATTTCACTCAACCATATGTCAAGGTTCATCGGGGTTGTATGTAGCACGAGTCAGAATTCCCTCCCTCGTGAGGGCCGAACAGTAGCACGCTGAGTGCACACACCGCAGGGAGCGCCCTCTTCGGTGGAGGTGGCTTCTGTGGTCTCTGCACACGCGTGTCAGTAGGGGACACCTGGGGACCGCTCCCTGCATTCCCACTATAGCCCCAGCCAGTTCACCGCCCCCCTGGGTGCAAAATGAAACAGCAAATAATGCCTTTGTATTATTAGGAAGATAATTTTGGCCTCTCAGACCCCTGAGATGGTCACAGCGAATTCATAGCTTGGGGATCTCTGCTGAAATTTCCATCTGTGTTTACTGATTTTAACAGGAGGCCTGTAGACCTTTGGGATAATACAGGAGAGTCTTCAAGAAGAGGAAGGAGAAAAAGGAGAAAGGAAATGTGCTTATAGGAGTCCCATAGCCTGGAGGAAACTGTCATCAGCATTAACACTTTCTTCTGTTTCTTCTTCTTTCTTCTTCTTCTTCTTCTTCTTCTTCTTCTTCTTCTTCTTCTTCTTCTTCTTCTTCTTTTTCTTTCTTTCTTTCTTTCTTTCTTTCTTTCTTTCTTTCTTTCTTTCTTTCTTTCTTTCTTTCTTTCTTTCTTCTTTGTTTACTTGAGACAGTGAGGGAGAGCACCCAGGGAGAAGGAGAAGCAGACTCCCCACTGAGCAGGGAGCCCGATGCAGGACTCCATCCCAGCACCCTGAGGTCATGACCTGAGCCAAAGGCAGTCGCGTAAGCAGCTGAGCCACCTGGGCGCCCCTGACGTTTTCTTTTCCAAAGGCCGAGTTCCTCAACTGCTCTGCGGCGGGAATGCTAGAAAGCAGGGCGTGGGCTAAAGATACTCTGCTGGACAGATATTTTTATTCTGTCTATAAGCTCCATAAGAACAGGAGACAGCTAAATTCAGGGCTAAGCCGGCATTTGGAAATGCAAATTTAATTAATTCTGTAGAAATATTTAGAGAATATTTGTCTTTTCATTGTTCCCTGTTCTCCTGGTATGAGGAGGGTGAGAATCCCTAACTCTTTATCTCTGAAGGCCTCATTTTTAAAATGTGGGCACTGCTGGTCTCTCATCTGCCAGGGAGTGATCACCCGCACAGCTTCTACTCAGTGCCTGGCAAGGCGTTGGCTTGGAGTGGGAGCACACCACGTGGCCGTTGCCTTTTAATAAATACTCATGTAAATAACAACAATATAGTGAAGCTTTTTTTTAAGACTATATTTATTTATTCATGAGACACACAGAGGGAGGCAGAGACACAGGCAGAGGGAGAAGCAGGCTCCATGCAGGAAGTCTGAAGTGGGATTTGATCCCAGGACCCCAGGATCACACCCTGAGCCAAAGGCAGACACTCAACCACTCAGCCACCCAGGCGTCCCAGTAGCGCTTCTTCTTACGCATCCATAAATCTCATCCATCCAGTGGCATAAGAGGCCGACTCCACCGCAGATGAGGAAATGGGGGTTCATGAACCCTGAGTGACGTCCGGCAGCTGCAGGAGGCAGACGCAGGACCCAGAGCAGCCCACTCTACCGAGAAGGCACCTGAAAGTGGCCCATTCTCCACCGTCATTGTCGCACCCCCACCATCCCAATCAGTAAGCCCATTACTTAATATTTCTCCTTCGAAAGGACTCACTTTTTTCAAAGGAGATTTAAATGGCCACCATCAAATAAAATGAACATTACCTACTACGGAGAGACCGTAACAACAAAATTACCTGGACAGCTATTTAAATAAAGCATGTTTTTTTTTTCTCTATGTCCCATAAAACCGCCTTGGGGTGGCCCTGGAGCGTGTGCACCCCCTCCAAGGCTCCTGGTCCTGGGGAGACCACAGAAGCTCCGAGGAGCTCGGAGGACGAGGCTGGAAACACCTGGAGCTGTGGCAACAGCTGAGAGCTTTTACAAATCGGATACACAAGTCAGGATGTGACATCATCTGTGTTCCTGCAATCTAAATCCTCCTCGGTCCAAGCCTTCAAGAGACACGCAAATATTTATAGGTGTCCATCCAGGGCATAGCAGGGGCCCTGTGTCAGAGTGGGCGAGGCACAGTGAATGCAGTTAACCATTCCTCAGAACGCAGAGCTGGGATGGGGAGGTCGGCATGAGGATGTGGCTCACAGGCCAAGAGGAGGCTCCTGGTAGTCTGCCATGGGCACCTGAGCGCATGTCAGGAGGGGTGGCCCTCACTGGCTGGGCTCCAAAGCTGAGTGTCTATGGGCACCCTGGGCCCTGAGCCAGTGCTGGACAAGGCCAGCACATCCCTCATGGGGCCTCAGGTCTATCAGCACACACCCCCCACCTTGCCACCGCGGGTCACCCATAAATCGTTGGATTTAGCAGGAGACGCTGTGCTGCCCTAGCTGGGAGGGCAACCCAGGTGTCCACGGCCATGCAAGAAAGGAGCAAGAGCTCATCGCTTTGGGAGCTCGGCGTTGATGGGACAGGACGACTGGTTTTGACAGGAATAAGACAAGCAAGTGATGAAAGGAGCGTCAACCTGTGTTACCCACCACACCTGCTCCCAACAGCCTTACAAAGGAACGCTTAATTCTCACAAAACAGTAAGCAGATGCTGGCCTCTTAATAAAGCACCAATCTTTAAAACCCATCTTTCCAGCCAAATGCCATGGCCTTCCCTAATAAACATGGAAGGCCGTGTGGACGGGTGGATTAATTAACACCCACAGGTTCCTGACCTTTTCCTGGCCACGTGGACAATCAGTCCCCCCAAGACAGATGACCTGCTCACACGCCTCCTTCTGTGATGTATGCGTGTCCTTCTCATGCACAAGGCGAGGGACAAGGATCCGGTCCCCGGCCTGGCCCACTTCCCATTCCAGAAGAAAAGGAACACAAAAATAACAACGCAGCTTGCCCTTCCTCGGCCTCCCCCATCGCGCCACCAGACCTTTATACGGAAATCAGCATTTGCTCCAACAACCAAAGAAATCTTGCTGTCTTCTGTTGAAAGAGTGATGCCTCATTTTCTTTTTCTCTAGCCAAGTTCTTACCCGCCCTCCACCATGGTTTTTTTCTCCTACTTGCTGGAGGAAAGCATATCCCAGACAGGGTCTTGGCCAGAGAGCTGGCAAGTCTGTGCCTCTGTGCACATGTCAGGAGTAAGCATTGAGTCCACATGGGGCGTTTGGAGAGGCCTCTGTTAGTGGGCAAGCAGGAGGATCCTCAGAGAAAGGATCCCACGAGCTCTGTGGTTCTCATGTACCCCACTCCACCCTCAGAGCTGCCTCCATAGGCACTAGACCTCGACCAACAGCAGGCCTCTCCCTGTTGGGTTCTAACTCATACTCAAGTCTGAATGGCCATCCCGAGCAAAATGGAGAGTAGGGCAGGGAGGGTACCTGGGTGGAAGGAGGCGGCTCACTTTCCTAGAGTAGATTGCCCTCTATTCCCATATCACAGCCCGAGGCCACCAAAAGAAAAAAAAATCATTTGTACAGTTCAGGAACAAAATAGGAGCTGAAACTTGAAAATACATGAAACCAGTTACAGAAATGGTAAAAAAAAGAAAAAAAGAAAGAAAGAAAATGCTGGAACTATTTGACCTGGGGCAACATAAACATTGCAACTGTCTGTAGTCGAGGTAGGAAATAAAAGTAGGAAAACATATGAGCCTCACCTTGCGGGCAGCCCCTCCCTCCGACTTGGGTTCAGACCCCGATTATATCACCCGCCCCCAGCTATTTGGTCCTGATCAACCAAGTTCAACTCTTGTGCTTTGGTTTCCTCTTCCAAAAAGTGGGCATCATAGTAGCATGTGGCTCAGAGGGTGTTGGGAGGATGTGGGAGCGGAGCTGAGGTAGAACCAGGAGCCTCTGTCAGCAGCCTGCGCCCCGGCCGCTGTTCTCATGAATGAGAACCCAAACTTTCAAAAAAAACATCCACCTTCATGAGGTGGGGACCATCGAGCGTCCTCCTTCCAACTACCGCTTGCCCCGCTCAGCAACCCTCTCCTCCTCCACCTGGTCGTCGGTGTGGGGTGAGGGATCCCCTTCACTAGGCCCGGAAGCAGGCGAAGGAATGATGGCAGGGGACTGAGAGGACCAGGCTTAGCTCCCGCCCTCCTACCTTCCGACTTGAGAGCTCAGACAAGTCCCTGGACACGGGGACTGGAGCTTCCTCACCTGCTCTGCTACCTGGAAGGAGGTAACAGGTGCATATAAACACGTGGTTCTGGAAACTTCACCCTCTAAAATTTCTAGCTCTGAGGTCACAGTCGGGACCCCTGGAGTGGGGCCAAGGGTTGTGTATGTTTTAGAAATAACCTTCCCCCTTCCTGAGCGAGGGGGATGATTGCTGGTTGGGGGCACCAGGAAGGAGTGACTGTGAAGGCCACGAGGACAACCACTCCTGGTGCAGAGTGCGCCATGCCTGTGTCGGCTCCGTCCACCACCCACAGGTGCGGTCCGCCTGTCCACCATGCAGCTCCCCACTCCCGTCGGCTCCCAGTCCTCAACAGAGAGACTTCCAGGGGGCAGGTCGTCACCCCCGGCTAAGTTATACAAGTTCCCTGGGACAGAGACAACCACAAAGAATAATAATAATAATACCGTCGTGCTCAGCAAGCCCCGGAAGAGGGCCATGCTTCTTGCTATTAGCCAGCCTTCTTTTCGCTCTGGCTGCCAGGAAGCTCAAAAGAGAAAAAATTAAATTAGAGCAACTTTAACTAGAGAAACTTAAGCCGTAGGTTTTATTTGCTTGTTTCTTCTACACGAGAACATTATTTTTTTTTTTTGCTATTTCAAAAGCATGATTGAAATATTCTATTAAAAATGAAGATGTAGGGACACCTGGGTGGCTCAGCGGTTTGGTGCCTGCCTTCGGCCCAGGGCATGATCCTGGAGTCCTGGGATTGAGCCCGCTTCTCCCTCTGCCTGTCTCTGCCTCTTTCTCTCTCTCTCTCTGTCTTGCTCATGAATAAATAAATAAGATATTTAAAAAAAAAATGAAGATGTGTCGGCATCTAATCGGCAGAGTTCCCTGGCAAGAGTGAGAAAAGCCCAGAGCTGCTGAGAAGCGGGGTTTTGGAGCTCAGCCCTAAAATATGCCAAGGTTCAGTCTAGAAGTTTCAGGGGACTGAGATTTCAGTGAATACCCCTTAAACCCTCTGAACTTGAATAATAACAGCAACAAAGGATCAGGAGTCAGAATTCCCAGGCTCTAGACACGGCGGGCCATTTGCAGCACTGTGGTCTTCCGGCATCTCAATTATCTGACCTCGGAAATGGGATCCAGTGGGAATAACGAGGCCAGGTCTCCCTGGGCATCTGATTCGGTGGGATGGCCTCAGGGGCCGCGTGCAATAGAGGACGCCAAGGTCCTTGGAACACAACGGGGCACTCAGCTCCCATGTCCCATCTTTGTAAGGATTTCATCGTCATCGTCGTCTCTTCCTGAAACCTGAAGGTCCAAGTTAGGAAAGTCATTAGGAGAATCCCTAAGTGACACTCCTCTCTCTAGGCCTCTGTTTCCTCTGCCCATGAAGGAAAGCCCTGATCCGTGTCCCCACGCGGGTGGCGGTCCAATAATGATGCCCGCCCTTCACACTTACCCCTGGCTGCCACCACGTAAAGTCAGAGCCGTTGTTTACTATCGAGCCCACGTTAGAGGTACAGAGAGCTTGAGAAATGACCAAAGGTCACACAGCAATTCAGTTCCAGGGAGTCTGGCCCCAGAGTCAGGCTTTCGATGGTGCTTCCTCTGCAGAGAGAAGGCGGCTGGGACGTAGCAACAGGAGGGAAGCCTTCTCTGCACAAAAGATCTCCTCTCCCAGGGTAGCAGTGCTCCCCGGGGACATGTGCTCCCAGGTGGTGGCAGGGCCCAAGGGGCCGGGGCCAAGGGTAGGTGGCACACCTGCTGGTCCCCGTCAGGGGCTGTGTCCTCTAGGTGTCAAGGCCATATCCACCTCTCCAGGTTTAGCCAGACGTGGCGGAAAGACACGTCAGACACCAGCAAAGCCCACACAATGACAGGGGTGACTCTCCGGGACACGAGGTTGAAGAAGGAGGACAGGCAGAGAGCGGTCACCTGCCCAGCGAGTTGACTCAGGACAGTGGGGAGACAGACCCTTGGAGGCTGCTGGCTGGGGGAAGCGTGAGGGGCTTTTCTGGCATTCTGGTTCTTAATCTGGGTGCTAGTGACCAAGGTGTGTTCCGTCCATGGAGCTGGGCCCTTGGCATCAGGGCACTTTTCAGTCTCCATATTACCTTTCAATAAACATCCAAAAAAGAGCGCTCCGGCTTCCTGTAGGCGGAAGACGTGGAAGTGCCGGAGACCACAGGTGCCCGCTGGTGATTGCACCTTAGTCGGCCCCGGACCACACCACTCGCTTCCTCCCTTGGCCTCCCCACGATGGAATCCAGGGGCCTCCCTGGAAGGTGCACAGACGAGTCTCAGGAGAAAGAAGGCGTCGGCGGAGGTCGTTTCCTACTGCAGGCAACAACGTTCTGCCCGGATTGAAAACTAAATAATTGTGCGATTATCCGGTTAGTATCTTTCTGTGGGTCCGAGAAGCTGGGACTGAGACTGGGACGCGCCGTGCAGAAAGCCAGGTGTTCTGGGGATACCGAGCGCGAGAAGCCGGGAGTAGGTACGCTTTGGTCCCGCTGGCCCTTGCGGGTTCTGCTGTCACCTTGTGCTCCCCCCCCCCCCACTCACACTGACCGAGGCAGCCCCAGCAGCAGCCTCAGACCACATATGTTTCTCCAAAAGGCACTAAGGGATGCTGAGCGCCCCATTCCCCAGATGTCCCAGCAGGTGTCTCAGGACAGGAAGGGGAGGAGCCGCAGCAGACAAGGTGCCAAGCCCTTGCACAAGACCCCAGGCAGGTGGGTGGCCTCCTGGGGGTCCCCTACCCCCCAGCCCCCGGCAGGAAGGAGCCCCGGCGGCCGGGACTCCCTGCTTCCTAGATGCGTGTTTGCCCCTCGCCTACGCATACCTACAGCTCTGGGTTTGTTGTCCAGCTGCGGTGTGTCCACGTGTCCCCTGAAACCTGCAGGCGCTGAGCTCAGCAAGGCGAACACCAGGCCGTGGCTCACACTCATGCGAGGGGGGACCTGGCCGCCCCCTGCCTCCGCCTTTTGCACTGGAGCCCCTGCCACAGCCTCGGCACCCGGCAGCTGCTCTGACACCTGTCTCCGCAGATGTGGCTCCTACCCCCTTCTGTGCTACCTCCTGCAAGGGGAACGCTCGGCCCTGGGTGGAGAGGGGCCAGCGGGGCAGGGCGTCAGCCCCCCTCCCGGGAGCTCTGGCCCCGGCGGGCAGCCCCTCTCTGCCTCCTCTTCCCATTGCGAGGGCCTGTTGCGCCCCCGTCTTCAGGAGCCCCTCTTGCCCCTCTCGGCACCACTGTGATTGGGTGCTCCACCGCGGGACAGCCAAGTTTATATGCTGTCAAGCACTTTATATCCTCCATAACTCTGTCTCCCAAGCCCTCCTGTGCATGTGTTTAATTTTTACAATCAAGAAGACGAATGGGGAGAGTGACAGCCCAGACACCCTGGAGGGGTGGGCTCCGGCCCTGCCTCGGCGGAACCTGGGCATGAATTCCATCAGTGACCTGCGGTTGTATTTTATGCATAACACCCCAGTGGTTTTTAAATCTCCTTAAACTTTTGATGACTGAGATAAAGGAGAAGGAGGAGGCTGTGTAAATATGGAACCACTATTGGGGCCGGGCTGCGGGGACCTCCATGGGGTGGGAGTCAAGGCCACTTTATATCGTCCCTCGGGGTTTGTTCCCTGCTCTCCTGCCCCTCACACCCCCACACAGACTTCTGTCTCCCACCCAGTGGGCAGGACAGTGGGTGCGCCCAACTCCCCCACGGCGTTGTCTTTCCAGGACACACCCTTTGATGAGAGCGGTGACAACGTTGACGATGCCAAGGAGAAGAAAGGACAAACAGAAAGAAAGCATTAAATGAAACATAAACGCGTCTTTTAAAACATGCTGGATTTTATTGATCATAACTCACCATCTAATAAAAGCAACACCCTGGCTATGCAAATACAGCTCAAAGCCGAGTCCCCTAGATGCCACTGCCACCTGGATGGCAGCTCAAGGCCCCTTTCACTAGGCAGTTCTGCAGCCCCTATAGCAGAGCAATCGTCCCAAACTGCAGCTCTGCACACACCTCTCCCCTGCCTCAAACATCTCCCCAGCACCCGCAGGCCAGGCTCTATCACATGGCCCCTGCTTACCTGCCCACCGTCTAATAAAGCAGCAGCAGCCGTAACAGTCATGGTGGCCAACACTCAGGGATTCACTGCTTTGTGTTGCAGACTATGTGACAAAGGTATTTAACAAAGAGCATCCCATTTTCTCCCCATCAGCCCACGAGGCAGCTACTTTTATTACACTCAATCCCCAGAGGCACGAGGAGGAGGAGGTGGCCTCAAGTCACACTGCTGCTCAGCCCTGCCCTCCAGGAAGCCACCTTGGAGCGTGTCCCTGGAAGCAGGGCCGAACCCCCAACCAGATATGCCGCACACATCATTCCAGGCGCGTCTCCCATCACAGGAGAGAAGTCGTAGCTTGGGGTTTGCAGTCCATCTCCTCCATAGAATCACCTTGTCGCAGGCACACCGTCTGACTCACTGGGGTGTCCCCAGGACCCACCAAGCTTGACAATGTAAGGCGGCCAGTGAGAGCTTCCAGAGGGACTCATGTTGGACATAAGCCACCAGGACTCCATTAGCTCAGATGGGCTCTGCGTTGCTGGGCTGGACGCCGTAATCAGGCGGGAGGGTCCCTCCAGATGGGGATTGTCCTCCTTTCCCCACTCCCTTCATGAGATCTTGTTCATCTGCACAACCAGGATGCTTCTGCCACAAGACATCACTTGAGAACCAGTTGCATCCGTTGAATTCCCCTCAAATTCCTTTGATTCAGGAACACATTTTAAACTTGTGTCTGAAAAGGGTGTAGCCCCAGTTGAGCGCAGGTTTACCTGTTGAGCCAAGTGATGGGCATTTTTCTCCAATATGAGGAGGAGTGGCAGGAGGGGCAAAGTGAGCTTCCCTGGAGGACCCAGGACTCTGCTAGAGACCTGAACGGACCCGGAACTGAAGCTGGACTGATAATAATCAATACCATCCAACCTAATTCAATTCATTTGCCTTGTATTGAATATGATCTTAATATACTAGGAGACATCAGCTTCTATTAGAGCCTAGGAAATCATCTTTGAAAAGAGGCAAAATGGTATCAAATGCATAATTTGAAAAACATTGTTTTCAACATCTTTCCACTTCATTTAGCATTTTGAGGAATTGAGGCTATATCTTGTAGCTATCAAACTGAATTAATCACCTTGAGACCTGATAGAAGATAACTAGAACTCTAATTTCAGGCTGCTTTTATTCCTGGAAGATGGCCTTGTAAGCTGGAATGTGGGAATTAGTGCAAAATCCCTCTTATAAACGATCACACTCCTAATTTTCAATAGACTAGGCCAAGGCTGGCAAACGTAGTAGCCACGTACCACGTGTGGCTACTGGACGACTGCAGTGTGGCTGAGCTGAATTGAGATGCCGAATACACGTGGATTTCAAAGATCTAGTCCAAAAGAATATCTCAATTTTCATACTGACTAGATTTGGAACTCTAGAATTTTATATATATGAGAGCAAGTAAAATGTATGATTAAAATTAACCTCTCCTGTTTTTTTGTTTTTACTTGTGCAAGGTAGCTCCTAGAAAATTTAAAATAAAAAAAAATTAAATCACATATGTGACTCACATTGTATTTCTGTAAATAATGCTGATCCGTACAATTAAATATTATGGAACAATTGAATAATGATTCCTGAAAGTTTTTAAATGACCTGGGAAAATATATGGGATGTCACTTTAACTGGAAAAAAAAAAGGGGATAAAAAGTGCATATAGAGGATAATTAAAATGGTGTAAAATGCACATGTATTTTTACGTATGTAGACAGCAAGCAGACAGAAAGGAAAGTCAGCTAGGATAGTCACCTCAGAGAGGGAGGATTAGAGCGTGGGTATAGTACTCTCCTTCACACATTTCTAAATGTTCCTCCAAAAGCTTTTTTTTTATGTTTATTATCAACGAATAAGAAATGTTGGTAAAAAGAAATTATTTCCCGTAATCATCAGTATTGTATGTAGCTATGCATCTTGCCTGGAATTTGCTAAAGTAAATAATTTACAAGCACATTTAGTCTTTATTTAGCCATCAGTGGCTCTCATGAAATACACCATTTCCAATGAAAAACTCATTCTTGTGAGAGTCCATATTTTTAGTTGTATAACCAAGTATTTTCTTCAAATGGGTGTCCTAGTTAGCAACAGGAGATGATCTGGCAAAAAAAAAAAAAAATTGGTAGTCACTATTGCAACGTTACATTGAGAAGACAAAGTTAACTATCAAAGTTTGCTCATCCAGAATTCATTTCTAGTTGCTTGTTCCCTGAACATTAGGAGAGAAAAAATGATCCATGGGAAAACAATTCATGAGTTCCCAATAATTAGCCCTTTTTATACAAACAAGCATTAATGACAAAATGGCTCTGGCTTGATCTTTTGTCGATTTATTTGACCCTCTCAAGGAATCCTATTGTCATGATGTCCACCTGGAAACTTTGAACCCCTCTTAGGTCTCAAAGCCCTCTCCCTCATCCATCCAGCCAGCCACCCACCCCTCCATCTATTCACCCATATACTCATCCATCCAACCATCCATCCACCCATTTGTCCATCATCCACCCACCCATCCATCCATCTGTCCATCCACTCACCCATACACCCATCTGTCCATCCATCCATTCATCCATCCACCCACCACCCACCCCTCCATCTATTCACCCATATACCCATTCATCCAACCATCCATCCACCCACTTGTCCATCATCCATCCATTCATCCATACACCCATCCATCCATCCATTTGCCCATCCATCCATCCATCCATCCATCCATCCACCCACCCATCCATCCATCCATCCATCCATCCACCCACCACTCACCCATTCATCTATCTTGACCAGTCATCCATCTGCTCATCCTATTTTGATGGAGAATTCGCTTTTGCTAAGAGAACTGTCTTAGGTGCTAGGGATATGGCAATGAACAAAACAGACAGAGCCTTGCTCTCAGGGAACCTCTGTTTTTTTGAGAAGGAGTCACACAGTAAACAAGTTAAAGCATCCTAATGATAATTTCAGAAAGCGGCCAATGCTTTGAGGGAAATAAAAACACAACAGTGGGAAGGAAAACAACTAGAATGTGCCTGCTTTAAATAACCTCTCTGAAGAGCTGAGACCTGAGCTGATGGCTGGTGGCCAGAGGGTACCTGTCATGGTTAAACCTGGGAAGAACATTGCAGACACAGAGAAGGTCAAGGGCAAATGCCCCGAGGCAGGCCATGTCGAGGAACAGGAAGGAGTCCAGGTGGCACAGTGGACAATACATGAGACTGGAGAAGGCAGGGCCACTTCACATAGATCTTGTAGGCAATAAAGAGTTTATACCTTTTTTTTTTTTTAAATATAAATTCAATGGGAAGTCATTGGAGGAGTTCACGCAGGGACCAACACTATCTTCTACATTTAAACATCACTCTGGCTGCGATGTGGGTAAAAAGCTCTAGAGGGGCAGGAATAAAGCAGAGAAACCCTTTGCCACACGACTGGGGTCATCCAGGCGAGAGACATGACCCATCAGGATGGCTCATCACTCACAACATTTCTCGGGGCTCCACTCGGAGCGCACACCATCGACTGCGCCTGCAACAACAGCCTTGGTTTACAGCCCTTCTACCATGGTGCTGGGGGAAGAGCACCCTCGAACGTGTGATCATCTGCCCAAAGCCTTAAAATATTTAAACGCCCCAAATCACGCTCTAAGCAAAAGGCCCATTCGAGGTTCCCAGAGGTTCAATTCCACTTAGTTGCCCTGCTTTTCATTTGCTTCAACTGGTTCCAGCTGGATCTGGAAGCAGACGTGTCAACACAGTCCCTGCCCACGAAGGCTTCCCGGCGACCAGGAAACAGGTCGTCAATTGCAATCGCCGGAGAAATCCTGATTCTGTCAGAGGCTCTGCAAACCCCACATGGCCGGGCCCTATCTGGGAGCAGGTTCCTGCTGGCGGCAACAATAGCAAAATGCCCAGAGCCTGGAGCGTCTGGGCTGGGGAAGCCCCCAAGTTGCCTGAGGCCCTGGCACACGCCCGGCCCTGGCAGGCCGTCCCGCAGCGAGCCTGACCTTCCAGGGATGTGCCCAGGCTGGCTACCTGGCTATGATTAACCACCTCTCTGGTTTTATCAACCGCTGTTACGTTTCTGGCTCCCACCCAGACCCATCTGGGTAGTAACATGGACCCAGTGATCCTGGCATCTGGAAGCATTTGTCTTAAAAGAGCCAATTCCCTCTTGATGGCAATTATGAGCTCAGTCTCTGGCCAGTGGGCCAGACAGTCCGCCCCGTGGCCCAGCCCCACAGGATGCTGCCTGCAATGTGTGCGAAGCGTCCCTCTGTGGGCATCCGCGGACCTGCCCGTGCCCACCGGCCCTGTGGGTGGGAGGGGGCCCTGCCAACACTCACAAGCACATGTGCACACACACACACACACACACAGTGCTCTGCTAGAAGAGGGCTATGGGACAGGGCCTCTGAGAATTCCACAAAACACACCTGGGGCAGAGGCGGCAACTGTTAGTTGAGTATCTACTACGTGCTCAGCTCAGCTCGTAGAATCGTGGTTACGAGGGGAGGCAGCCCTGTGGTCCCGGCAGGGAAGAGCTTGCTGTGGAGCTGGGGAGGCCAGGCAAGCCGGAAACAATGCTCAAGCAATGGGGTCAAAGGAGGTGGAAGGTGCACGCACGGAACCCACTGCAGCTCTACCCTCGGGTCTTGCACCAACACCTCCCCACTCTAGGCTCTGTTTTTCCCATTCTTCCGATGGAAACGATGGCTCCGAGGACTTTGGGGCTTCCTAGCCACAGTGGAATCCCAGCACGCACAACGGGAGGTGGGTCTGCACATGGCCCGGGGTCAACGTCCCGCTGGGTCAAAACTGCTCCTGCAAACTACTCCGTCCGTGGACGTGGCGAGGGCGCGTGGAGGGTCCGTGTGTAAGATACGAATACCTTGCACAGCTCCAGTTATTTCTCTTTTGCCGAGCGTGTGTATCTTGGTTCACAGACACGCGTGAGCTGAAGACACATGGCCAACCGCACAGCATTTCCTCACGTCGATCGGCCTCAAACCCCATGACCCAGTTTTAAGGAGATCGCGCTGAAAACCACCAGCACAAAAGCCTTCTCCTGCGGTGTGACTTCAGAGGCCGGGGCGGGCGCGGAAGCGGCCTTGCCCATGGCAGGGAGGCCGTGAAAGCACGGGCCGAGAGCCCCAGGACCCAGGTCACAGCCAGGTTCCGCGCCCACCCGCGGAGGGGACAAGCCATCGCTGTCGCCTCGGGGCAACACTCTTCCAGCCTCCAAGCCACTCACAGGGTGGCGTCTTGGCCGTCCTGGCAATACGGCTCAGGGGTTCCCAATCCTCCGTGGCACCCGCCGCAGGCCCATACCTTGCTCCCCAGCCCCTGGGCTCTCCTGTAGGCTGGTTGGGCTCTCGGGGCTCCCTCCCCAGAAACTGGATCCTGACGGTCCCCACCTCTAGACAGTGTCTCTTGCTGACTCGGTTTCTGCCAAGACCCCTTTGGCTAAGGCCTCGGTTCCTCTTCTGAGGGCGAAGCAAGCTGTTCCCTCCATCTCGGGGTGGTGAGGCCTGCTGAGCATGTCCAGGTGGAGGAGGAGGAGGCAATTCTGGGGCATCACAGGTTCAAACAGTCTCCAGCGCGCTCTTCAGCCCCATGAGGCGTCCCCTGTGTGCAGGGTATCCCCTCGGAGTGAAGTTTCAGGACAGCCCCCGTCCCATGACGAAGGGCGACACGTGGTTCTGGGCACCTTCTGGTCGACTTTGGGCCGAGGGGCCGCCTCCCTGGCCTTCTGAGGCCTCCCCGCCTGGAAGGCGCCCGGAACCCCAGCCTCCCCCTGGCCTGGGCCTGCCTCTCCCTGCCAAGGTTTTAAAAGCATGTGGGCACAGGTGCGGGTGCTTACAGCCTCCAGGGCCAGGGAGCGGAAGCTCAGCGGAGGAAAACGAGGACACACAACCACAACGCCATTATGTTTTCCCAGAACATGCAGTGCTCCAAATAAATGTGTCTCCAACATTATCACACCACAATATTCATACGGCTCATTACTGGTTTTAATTTTGCCCATTGCTTATTTACTGTCTCCTTCCCCACTTTATTGCCAGGGTTGGAAGAGTTACTCATCCATGCCCAGAACAGAAGGTCCCCAAAGTGGGATCTCTCCAGAAGTTTCTGGCCCTGCTCAGCCCCCGCAGGACAGCCTGCGGCCCAAGCCCAGACCGCGTCAATGGCTCCATCATGCGCCTCTTCCTTCAGCCTCCCCGCCACGCTGACGGGCTGTGTTCCCGCCTAGGGACGGAGCCCTTTCTTTCCTACGACTGAGACCTGTGCAGCCACCTCTTGGGACTGGGTGGAGGAGAGATGGCGCACAATGACTGCCAAGGCAGGATGAGGATGGGACGCCGCCCGCGAGCGGGGGCCCAGCAGCCAGGCCCGGCCAGCCCCTGCTCCCCAGCCAGGCCCTCTCCCCGCTGCGTGGGGCGACCTACCCCTGGAAGCACCTCCAAACAAGCAAAATGCACCAGTCCCATGAATGAAATGGGATGGGCAAAAGGATTTCATTAAGACACTTCTTATTTAAGGTTGGAATTAACGTTTTTTATTTAAATTTGGAAAGCACATAGTAGTCTAAAGAAGCAGAACTCATTAACATCCCTCTGCCTATCAGAGGCAAATTCTTAACCTTTTGGTGTTTTTATTTTTTTATCTTTTTCTTTTTTTTTCCTGTACTCAAAGGAGAATTAAAAATAAAAGATAAATTAAGAAGGGATGCCTGGGTAGCTCAGTGGTTGAGCGTCTGCCTTTGGCTCAGGTCGTGATCCCCCGATCCTGGGATCAAGTCCCACGTCGGGCTCCCTGCTTGGAGCCTGCTTCTCCCTCTGCCTGTGTCTCTGCCTCTCTCTGTGTGTCTCTCATGAATAAATAAATGCAATCTTTTAAAAAGAATTTAATTAATTAATAAAAAATAAAACCACAGTTCAGAGCATTATCATGTCCCAGAATCTCTTCCCTTACAAAAGGATATAATCACCCTGTGTTCCCTACAACACAGGGAACGGTGACGAAAAATAAAGTCCCACAGAAATATGGTCAATAACCTGCCTCATTCACGCGTCTCCACTCTCAGAAAATAAGCAATGCAGTCAGCAAGTACCACTCCCCCCATAACCTTGTTTGTGTCCACAGGACATGATGGGCATTGGTGGGGGGGGGAGTATGAAAGAGAGGGAGAGAGGAAGGAAGAAGGAAGATAAGCAGGTAGAGAAGAAAGGAAAAGAGGAAGGAAGAAAAGGAAGGAAGGAAGGAAGGAAGGAAGAAAGGAAAGAAGGAAGGAGGAAGAAGGAAGGAAGGAAGGAAGGAAGGAAGGAAGGAAGGAAGGAAGGAAGGAAGGAAGAAGGAAGGAAAGGAAGGAAGGAAGGAAGGAAGGAAGGAAGGAAGAAGGAAGAAAGAAGGAAGGAAGGAAGGAAGGAAAGGAGGAAGGAAGGAAGGGAAGGAAGGAAGGGAAGGAAGGAAGGAAGGAAGGAAGGAAGGAAGGAAGGAAGGAAGGAAGGAAAGGAGGAAGGAAGGAAGGAAAGGAGGAAGGAAGGGAGGAAGGAAGGAAGGAAGAAGGAAGGAAGTAAAGGAGGAAGGAAGGAAGGAAGGAAGTAAAGGAGGAAGGAAGGAAGGAAGGAAGGAAGAGGCAGGAATTGATTTAGCAAAAGTCAAGAAGAAAAACAAAACATAGATTTAATGAAAATATGTTTTTCCTACGTGGACCATGCATTTCATTTCCCCGTGACTTGCTTTCCTCCGGGTGAATCATCAGGGTTTTCCCTTCGGGAAAGCAGCCACATGTCCCTCGTAACCGTGCCGCCCGACGCCCACAATGTATTCAATCTTTCCCCGATTAATGGACATTCGGGCGATGTCTTCTCCCTCCTTCCTTTATAAATAATGCTTTTATTTCTATAAGATAGAGCCATAAAATGGAACTGCTGGGTCAAAGGATATGCATATTTTAATTCTAATAGATCCTCTAGGATGACTTTCCCAAAAGGCTGAAGCCAGCCCACCCCCCAGCTCTTCGGGAGGTGCCGGACCCCGCGTCTTTGCCAGCACCTAACGTTACCCCTTGCGTGGCTCTGGCAGCCTGATGGCTGGGACACTGGATTTCCTTTCCACTTTGTTGTCACTTCCCCCGTACCCAGAGGTTGGAT
This sequence comes from Nyctereutes procyonoides, assembly GCF_905146905.1. Classification (NCBI taxonomy): domain Eukaryota; kingdom Metazoa; phylum Chordata; class Mammalia; order Carnivora; family Canidae; genus Nyctereutes; species Nyctereutes procyonoides. The sequence continues at coordinate 86,109,417 of NW_026575146.1, read as the reverse complement.
TTCCTCTCCAACGGGTCCCAACCACTGGCGTGTCCCTATCTGTGAGCTGCCCGTGGACAGCCGGCGGCCTGTTTTTAATTAGGCCACTTGTCTTCTTCTTTTTTTTTTTCAATGTCTAGATACTCTTTGTATATTATGCATTTAACTCCTTAGCTTCCAGGAATTACAAATATCTCTCTCAATCTGTTTGCCACGGAGTCTACACAATCCCCGTACCTTTTGACCCTCTCTGTAAACAGAGGGGATGTCTGCCTTCGGTGCCAGAGTGTGGCCCTTTCTGTGTCCTGCTGGACATTCAGCTGTTTCTGTCTTTCTCCCCCTCCTCCTCCTCTCGGATATTATGAAGATGTGGGAAGCTCTGTTGGTTCGTATTTTGCGTTACTTCGATGAAGCTACCTAGTACATTTCAAAATGGAGAATTTTATTTTTTTGTTAAGATTTTATGTACTCATTTGAGAGACAGCATGAGTGGGGAGGAGGGGCAGAGGGCGAGGGCGAAGCAGACTCCCCGCAGAGGAGGGAGCCCCACGGGGAGCTCAAGCCCAGGACCGGAGACCGAGACCTGAGCCAAAGGCAGATGCTTAACCGACTGAACCCTCCAAGTGCCTCGAGAATTTTATTTTTAGAAGCAAATTTATTAAATCAAAAATATGAAGCTGCCACAGTGCGCCTGGGTGGCTCAGTCAGGTAAGTGTCTCTCACTTTCACTCAGGTCATGATCCTGGGGTCCTGGGCCCAGCCCCGAGCCCCTTGGTGGACTCCTTGCTCAGTGTGGAGTCCACTCCCCACCCCCCTCTCTCAAAAAAAAATAATAAAATTGTTAGAGGTGCCTGGGTGGTGCAGTTGGTTAAGCAGCCAACTCTTGGGTTAGGCTCAGGTCACAATCTCAGCATCATGAGATTGAGCCTCTAAGGGCTCCACGTTGGACACAGATTCTGCTAAAGCCTCTCTCTCTCTCCCTCCGCCCCTCCCTCCTCTCTCTCTCTCTCTCTCTTAAATAAATAAATCTTTAAAAGCTATCGCTGCCTATGGTTAAGCCACCTTCTCAGCAGACTTACTGTTGCACTCTCCCACCAGCTCCCTGCTGCTCCTCACCAGGCCCTCCCCTGTGCCGGGCACTGCAGGCCTGAAAAATCTCTGCATTGGAAGGTTTCAAATGGTCTCCTACTATTGTTTTAATGATGATCCCTGCAAATTTATTCATGAGATTGATCATTTTATACACTCATAAGCCATCTACTTTTATCCTCTCTCTCTCTCTCTCTTTCTTTTTTTTTTTTAAGATTTATTTATTATATATAAGAGAGCAGGAACCAGACCAGCAGAAGGAGAGGGAGAGAGAGAATCTGAGGCAGACACAGCACTGAGCACAGAGCCCGTCCGGGGGCTCGACCTCACGACCCTGAGATCACGACCTGAGCTAAAAATCAATACTCAGTTTCTCGACCGACTGCTCCGCCCAGCTGCCCGCCCCCCTTTATTCTCTTTGGTTTCAACTTCCTCTATGTGGCCTTTGCATTTTATTTCTTTTGAGATTTAATATTTCTTTTCGTCATGTGTATGAATTCCTGCTGTCCATAGGATAAAAACTTTGTTGTATCGGTAGAAAATCTTTCCCAGTTAACAAGTTCTCTTGGTGACCTCAGTGACAGATACGAGGTTTCGATCTTACATAGCCACGTCCCTGGACCCATTGTGATTTCTTCTATAGGGTTAAGCTGCACCATCTTCAGCCTAGAGATTCTTTCCGTCTGTCCTAATGCTTTCCACTAGCTTGTTATAGCTTCATGCTTCTTTAACACTTAACTTCTCCATCCTTTTATTCATTTTGGGGTCTGATGCAAGGATGAAAGCTGCTATTCCCCTGCGTACGTTTCCATCCACCCCAGCCTCATCTGGGGAATAGTTCCCCAAATAGTAAGACCTTCTCACACAACTGTTTTGGATCTTTCTAGTCTGCGATTTAGATTTGTGGGTTTATTTTTGTGCTGGTATCAAGTCAATTTAACAATTCTTGCTTTGCCATGCTATTTGTGCAGCGGAACTAGTCCCTCTTTTCCCCCAGTTATTCTTCGGTTTTAATTTTTTAACTGTTGCCTGTCCATCATTCAACCAGATATTCTTTAGGAACATCTTTTCCTCGCTGCCCTCCAGGAAAAAAAAAAAAAAGCCTTTTCATACTTTGATTAGGATTACATTGAACCTTAACCTCATTTAAAGGGAATTTAGACATCCAGTCTCCTTGTGCAGCTATATTTATAGCTCTCTTGCATCAAAAGATATTTTTTAAATATGGATCAGTATGTTTCTGATTTCTTTTTTAAGTAGACTCTATGCCATTCTTCTTGAAATTTTTTTCCTGGACCTTTAAAATGTGCCTGATTTATTTCACTGGTAATTACTATTGGGTTAAAAGGGGGTACTTTTGTGTGTTTATTATGAATATAATTATCATCAGATATAATTACAAATACTAATGATTGATAATCATGAGGTTGATACGATATTTTGGTGTAAAAAAATAAAGAAATTATTATCAATCAATAGTAAAACTATCAAAAACAATAATAATAAAATTGTTGCTGATTACATGAGAGATTCTTTTAAAAACAGTGTTCTGCATACTTTCCTAACATGCCGTAGATTTTTGGTATGCTTTTTTTTAATTCAATTTGCCTTGACAGTTTATGTTCGGAGTACATTGTTAGGGTTCAGGAAACCTACAAATTAGGAAGAAAACTTTTCCTATAATGTCAGGGATTTGTAGTAACTGGATATTGTCACTTTGCTGATTTCCCTGGTGGCATTGCTGACAGGTGTAACACTGCGATTCGATCATTTCCCCCGACACATTTTAGCTAGCATTTGGAGGAGGTGTAGACCAGCAGACAGAGGAAGCTGCTTCAATGAGCTGACAGGAGCCAGGCCGTTGGGATGAGAAGGCTTGGTGAAGAAGCCCCTCAGTTGAGTGAGGGGCGATGAAGATCAGAGTTAACACAGTTATGTGACCAGCACGGGCCACGCGCTTCCTGTGGCCAGGTAAGTGCTCCGTGCTTCATGTGCATGATCTCGTACTGTCTTTACAAGAACCCCCGGAGGTGGTCAGCATCAGACCTGCTTTGCAAAGAAGGAACTGGAGGCTGGCTGAGGTGACATATGCACAGCTGGTAAGAGACAGAGCAGGTCTCGAAGCAGGACTTGGCACCTGCCACTCTGCTGCTTCCCCAAAGACAGACAGCCTGGCCTAGTTCTTATTTTTTTTATTGTGGTACAATGTATATAAGGCAAAATTTACCATTGTAACCATTTCAATGCAGTGAAGCAGAATTAAGTGCACCCACATCCTCACATTGTGTGCAACCCTCACCACCATCAACCTCCAGAATTATGTCACGTACCAACCTGAAACTCCAGACACACAAATAACAACTCTCCAATTTCCCCTTCCCCAAGGCTCTGGCAACCACCATCCTTTTCTGCCTCTGTAAATATGACAACTCTAGGTACCTCCTTTCTAGGTGGAATCATACCATACCTGTCCTTGGTGAATGGCTTCTTTCACATAGAAGAAGCCGCATCTGGGAAATTACCTGGTGAATTCAAACTATGAATTGGAAGAAGAGAGGTTGAAATATTTCTGTAAAGCAGCTTGCAAATGGTAAGTCAGACCTGAAAGAAACAAGGCGAATGATGTGCTCAGTGAGGGCAATGTCCAGGTATAGCTCTGTACCTGCTTGGAACACAGGACCACAGCTTTTGAAGAGGGTGAAGATCGGTCACCACAGAAGTGTTGTCACACTGAAGCGTGGACAGCATTGACTATGTCTGCTCTGCATCTGCTTCCCCTTGTTTTGGTAATGATTCCTTGATTACCTGAGGTTTGAGTGAAGCAACCCAGCTCCCTGCTCAAAGCCACAGGTGGGGCATTCAGGGATGAGCACATGATGCCAACTGGGCCAGTGACTCAAGTCCAAGACTTCCATTGTAACTAGTGAAGAAGCTAAGTGCCCTTTCCACAGGGCTGAGCTCCTGGAAGACAACCTTGGGGCTGATGAAAGCCACCTGGCAGTGATGTGGGGAGATCCTGGACGTGAAGGAAGCCAAGAGTTACAGAAAGATTTTCCTGGATCCAACCAGGCCTAAAGACACAGTGCTAAGTACCACTCACCTGAGCGAACATAATAGCTCATCAAGTTTGGTTTGTCTGTCTCTTTATGGCAATTAGGGTAAGTTTTCTGTGTAGAAAATGTCCCAAAAAGATTCCATACAGAAGTGTTTTTTGAGCCTACTATGACCAAAGGTATAAAACATGAATTATCTGCAACAATCTCAAAGATTACCCAGCAAGGTACACCAGAAGCAGGATTCAGATGAAGCATAAATGAAGATAAATTAAAAGAAAGATATATGCATGTGTGTGTGCATATCTACACACATACATATACACACACGTGTGTTTGTGTGTGTTAATCAAAAGGTATATATACATTTGGAACAGAACACCCAGAAAAAAACCACAATTACATGGTCAATTAATCTTCAACAAAGCAGAAAAGAATATTCTGGGTGGGAAAAAAGACAGTCTCTTCAAAAAATGGCGTTGGGAAAACTGCACAGTCACATACAGAAGAATGAAACTGGACCATTTTCTTACACCATACACAAAAATAAACTCAAAGTGGATTAAAGACCTAAATGTGAGATCTGAAGCCATAAAAATCCTAGAAGAGAACAGGCGGTAATGTCTCTGACATTGGCTGTAGCAACATTTTTCTAGATATGTCTCCTGAGGCAAGCAAAAATAAACTTTTGGGACTACATCACAATAAAAGGCATCGGCACAGCAAAGGAAACAATGAGCAAAACTAAGAGACAACCTATGGGCTGAGAGAAGATATTTGCAAATGACATATCTGATAAAGGGTCAGCATCCAAAATATATTAAGAACTTACACAACTCAACACCCAAAAAAGAAATAATCCAGTTGAAAAATGGCAGAAGACACATACACACTTTTCTTCAAAGAAGACATATAGATGGCCAACAGACACATGCCAAGATGTTCATCATCACTTACCACCTGGGAGATGCAAACCAAAACTACAGTGAGGTATCACCTCACACCTGTGAGATGGCTAAAAATCAAAAACACAAGAAACAACAAGTGTAGGCGAATATGTGGAGAAAAAGGAGCCCTCATGCACTGTTGCTGGGAATGCAAACTGGGACGGCCACTCTGGAAAACAGTATGGAGGTTCCTCAAAAAATTAAAAATAGGGATCTCTGGGTGGCGCAGTGGTTTGGCGCCTGCCTTTGGCCCAGGGCGTGATCCTGGAGACCCGGGATCGAATCCCACGTCGGGCTCCCGGTGCGTGGAGCCTGCTTCTCTCTCTGCCTGTGTCTCTGCCTCTCTTTCTCTCTCTCTCTCTGTAACTATCATTAATAATAATAAAAAAATTTAAAAAAATTTAAAAATAGAACTTCCCTATGATCCAGTAATCACACTACTGGGTATTTACCCCAAAAATACAAAAACACTAATTTTCAAAGGGATACAAGGACCCCTATGTTTATTATAAAATTATTTACAATAGCCAAATTATGGAAACAGCCCAAGTGTCCATCGACAGATGAATGAATAAAGAAGATGCGGCACGTAGATACAATGGACTATTATTCAACCACCCATAAAAAAGAATGAAATCTTGCCATTCGTAATGATGTGGATGGAGCCAGAAAGTAAAATGCTAAGCATAATAAGCCGGTCAGAGAAAGACAAATACCATGTGATTTCTCTCTTAAGTAGAATTTAAGAAGCAAAACAATGAGCAAAGGGAAAAAGGAGAGAAACCAAGAAATAGACTCTTAACCATAGAGAGCAAACTGGTGGTTACCAGAGGGGTGGTGGGTGGGGATGGGTGAAATACATGACGGGGATTAGAGAGTACAGTTATCATGATGAGCACTGGGTGAAGTATGAAATTGTTGAATCACTGTATTGTACACCTGAAACTAACATAGCAGTCTATGTCAACTATACTGGAATTTTTTAAAAAGGTACATATACATTTAAATGAAAAGGTATATATACACGTATTTTAGGCTAACTATTCTGAATATGTCTTCGCAGTTTGAATTCACCAGATAATTTCTCAGACACAGCTTTTCCATCTGACCTATTACTTCTATTTTCAATAGAAACAACCTTTAATTTTCTCTAAGGGAATGGGGGGAGAAGTGAAGAGGGCCCTGCTCTTTTGAGTAAGTCCTTGGGGACTTACTCAAATATCATTTGCAAATATCCAGTCCAGGTCATAACTCACTTTAAGTTGATCATTTATTCTACCTTCAAAAAATCACCTTCTATAAAATGTGGTGGTATAGTTTCTCTTCATATATATATATGGGTAATAAAGAAATAGAACTGTCTTTACATGCAGATAACAATTTTCTAGATAGATCTAAGGGTTCTACAAAGGAACAACCAGAACTAATACGTGACTTTAACAAGGTCACAGGATTCAATATAAATACACAAACTATCATTTGTACTTCTATATTCACAACAATAATTGAGATTAAAATTTTAAGATAGCATCTATAGTTATATTAATAATACCAAATAAACATAAAGACAAATTTAACAAAATACACGCAAGACCAATAAGTAGAAAACTGCAAAACGTCATTGATAAAAATTAAGGACCTAACAAAAGAGAGAGATATATACCATCTTCCTTACAATAGACTCATCTTTAAGATGTCAGTTCTTCCCCAACTGAGCCACAGATTTAGTATAATCCCAATTAAAATCCTAGCATGCTTTTTTTAAATTAATAGAAATAGACAAGGTGGTTCTTGTCTAAATTTACTTGTAAAAGCAAAAGGCATAAAACAGCCAAAACAATTTTATGAAGAACAAGTATGGAAGTCTTTCAATACTTAATTTCAAAACTCAATACAAAGCAACAGTAATCATGACAGTGCAGAAGCACAAGAATAAATGTATAGATTCGATGAAACAGAATAAAGTGTTCAGATTTAAACCTAGTATATATATGGTAAAAAGGGACCAAGGTGATTTATGAGGGAAAGATAATCTTTCAACAAATGTGATAAAGCAATTGGATATCCATATGGGAAAAAAATCACAGCCCTTAAATTAACTTGAAATGGATTATGTATGTAAATGTAAATGTTAAAACACAAAAGCTTCTAGGAAAGGACATAGGCAAAAATCATTATGACCTTGGGTTATGCAAAAAATCACTGGATACAAAAAGTACAAATCAAAAGAAAATACTGATAAACTTCCTCTAAACTAAAAAGCTCTGCTCTTCAATACACACAGTTTTAAAAATACAAAAACAAAGTCACAGACAAGGAGAAAATATTCCCAAAACCCATTAAAGGACTGTATTCAGAATATATAAAGAGCTCTTGTGACTCAGTGATATAAAGACAGACATCCAAAGAGGAAAATAGGCCAAAGACATGAACAGATACTTCCCAAAGTAGATACATAAATAACCAATAAGTAGGGGGAAAGGCTCAACATCATTAGTCAACAGAGAAATTATTTTTTTTCAACAGAGAAATTAAAACCACAATGACACATCACTTCATACACATTACAATGGCTACAATTAAAGACTGGAAATACCAAATGTTGGAGAGAATGGGGAGTAACTGGAACTCATACATTGCTAATGGGAATGTAAAAGTTACAAAAAATAAACTATTGGAACTACACCACATAAAAAGCTTTTGGACAGCAAAGGAAACCATCAACCAAACAGAAAGGCAACCTAGTGAATGGGAGAAGACATTTGAAAATGATACACATGACAAGGAGTTAATATCCAAAATATATAAAGAACTTATACAATCCAATGCCCCCCAAATTGGTAATAATAATAATGATCCAATGGTCAAAGGACCTGAACAGACATTTTTTCCAAAGAAGACATACAGACGGCCAACAGACATGAAAAGATGTTCAACATCAGTAACAACCAGGGAAATGTACATCAAATCCAGTGATTTGCCTTATATCTGTTAGAACGGATAGAATCAAAAAGACAAGAAGTAAAACATGTTGTTAAAGATTTGGACAAAAAGGAACCCTCATGCACTGTTGGTGGAAATGAAAATTGGTGCAGCCACTTTGGAAAACAGTATGGAGTTTTCTTAAGATATTAAAAATAGAATTACCATATGATCCACTACTACTACCCAAGAAAAATAAAAACATTAATTCAAATATATATATAATATATATTATATTTAATCTATAATAATTTATATATAGAAATATATATTTGAATTAATGTTTTATATAATGTTGATAGATGATAGATAGATAGATGGATAGATAGATAGATAGATAGATAGATAGATAGATAGATTCCCCCCTATGTTTATAGCAGCATTATTAACAATAGCCAAACTATGGAAGCAACCCAAGTGTCTATCAATATATGAATGGATAAAGAAGATATGGCATATAAATATATATATGAATATTATTCAGCCATCCATTTAAAAAAAAGAGAGATCTTGCTGTTTGCAACAACAAAAAAATGACCTAGAAGGTATAATGTTAAATAAAATAAGTCAAAAAGAGAAAGACAAATACCATATGATTTCACCTTTAAGTGGAATTTAATAAACAAAGAACAAGGGACGAAAAACAAACAAACAAAAAAAATCTGACTCTTAAATACAGAGAACAAAATGGTGGTTGCCAGAGGGGACATGGGTAAGGCTGTGGGTGAAACAGGTGAAGGAGATTAAAAGTACAGTTATCATGATGAGCACTGAGTGATGCATAGCAATGTTGAATCATTATATTGTACATCTGAAGCCAATATAATGCTGTGTATTAATTATACTTTAATAAAAAAATTTAAAAAAATAAATAATAAAAATAAATTATTGAAAATACCTAGCACCTGTTCTGAGTAACACAATTCTTTAAGAAAAAAAAAAAACAATCACAGGGCACTTGGGGGGCTCAGTAGTTGAGCATCTGCCTTTGGCTAAGGTCACGATCTCAGGGTCCCGTGATCTAGTCCCACATCGGGCTCCCTGCGAGGAGCCTACTTCTCCCTCTGCCTGTGTCTCTGCCTCTCTCTCCGTGTCTCTCATGAATAGATAAATAAAATATTTTTTAAAAAAAGGAAAAAAATCACACTTCTAAAGTTCAAAAACAAGATAAAATCTCTTTGGAAAACTGATAATTTCTTATAAAATTAAACATATACCCAGTATGTAAAACCCAATATATTTTTTCTGAGCATATTTTACCCAGTATATTAAACACATACATGACATTTCCAGACAAAATGGAGACACATGTTTGCACAAAAACCTATACCCAAATGTTGACAGGGTCTTATTTGCAGTAAAATAGTGGAAACAACAGAAATGTCCATCAACAGATGAATGGACAAATTGTGGTATATCCATACAACGGAATACCACTCAATTGATAAAACTGAGTGAGCTCCTGCTGCATCCAACAATATGGACAAATCTGAAAATCATTATAATAAGTGAGACAAAAGGCTGTGCACTGTAGAATTCCATTTATATGACATCTTAGGAGAAAAAGAAAAAGCATAGACAGGAGAAGGGTTGATATAAAAGGAATGGGGGTATTTTCTTCAGTGATGTCAATATTCATCTTGATAGAGGTGGCAGTTACAAAACTACATACATTTGTCAAAAGTCTGCAGCACTCTTCACTGGGAAGGGTGAATTTTGCTGTCTGCAAAGTATACTCAATAAACTTGAATTTTAAACAGGAGTCTTAAAAGAAAGAAAACATGTAAGATTTTTTTTAAGGAAAAATGCAAACCTTATGTTTCTGGATAAGAAGACAGAACATTTGAAAGATGCTAATTCTTTCCAAATAATGTATTGAACTTCTGCAGTCCTAAAAAAAAAAAAATCCTAACAGATCTTTTTTGGGGAGAGTGATGAAACTTGACAAAATGATTTTCAAATTTATCTGGAAAAATAAATTACTGATAATACCAGAAGAAGTTGAGAAAAAGAAAATAAAGAGGGGAAACTGTGTTTACTCCACATCCTCGGCTAATGATTTTTAACCTGGAGTATGTGTGTGTGCGTGTGTGCATGCACGTGTGCAGGTGCGTACATTTATTTTGTCATGGGTGGTTTGAAGAAAAGAGAAGGAAACCTTACAAGAAACTCTCAGGAAAAATAATGAAGTTCAAAAATTAAGTAGTGCTAAATTCTATTTTCTTAATTTTCAAAAATTAGTATATTTTTAAATTATACATTCAATGAAGAGATTTTTATGTGTCTGAGAAGAAAAAAAATGGAGTTAAGTTTTTTCAAAGCTCTCTACTCAAATTAACTGGATTAAATAATGTGATGTATGTAATTTTTTTTAATGTCAGGAAATAAAGTAAATATTTACTTAGCCTTGGAATATAGACTAGTTTCAAAGAATGAGGGCAAAAATACAATTCCTTTCAACCTTCGGTCTTTTTGGTTTCTCTGCACACAGTGATGTATCAGGCATGGCGCTGGGTGTTTGAAGGGAGGATGCACACAATAAAAGAGTTTGTTTTTAACTTGCCATACTTGCTCCCTGTATAGGATCCAACAATATTCAAAATTACAAAGAAAAAAGTAGGAGTTTTCTGGAGTCTCACAACCTTGAAATGACCATGAATATAATTCCAATTTCTTCTTTTTAGTGGTTGTAGCTCTCCCGTGGTGAAGTCGTACCCACTTTCTTAGCCATTCTGATTGGCAATATGTACATCTGTCTGTCCTTAGGTATCGTCTCTTTTAATTCTGTGGGGCCGTTCTATGGGAAGATAATCACAGAGTTGAATGGCACATATATTTTTAAATGTTGTCTGACTGCCTTCCCCAAAGGTTGTAACACTTCACATTTTCACCAGCAACAGAGGAGAGTATCCTATTTCTTCATGCCTACCAATTTTAGTTGATAATAGATCTTTTCTTATTTTTAAATATAAAAAGATCTCATAATTAATCTAAGTTGCATTTCTTTGACGACCACTGAATTTCTTTAAGTAGCAAAATAGTAAAACATGTCTATTAAAGTCAAGAACTATATAGAAGTCACCACTGTCACTATAATTATTATATATTATCCTGAATGTTCTAGCACAGTGTCGTCCAATAGAAATTTCTGAGATGAAGGAAATATTCTATATACTGTGCGTCCAACACGACAGCCTCTAGTTACATGTGACTCATGAGTAACTGAAATGTGGTGAGTGTGAGGGAGGGACTGAATTTTTAATTGTATTAATTTAAATTCAAAAAGTTAAGTGTGTTGGGATCCCTGGGTGGCGCAGCAGTTTGGCGCCTGCCTTTGGCTCAGGGCGCGATCCTGGAGACCCGGGATCGAATCCCATATCGGGCTCCCGGCGCATGGAGCCTGCTTCTCCCTCTGCCTATGTCTCTGCCTCTCTCTCTCTCTCTCTCTCTCTCTCTCTCTCTCTGTGTGTGTGTGTGTGTGACTATCATAAATAAATAAATTTCAAAAAAAATTAAAAAAAAAACAAAAAACAAAAAGTTAAGTGTGCAAGTGGCTACCATACAGGATAGGGCAGTTCTAGAAAATGCAAAATAAGAAGTTAAAATAATTGCAACAAATTGGGAATACACACACAAATTTATCATTTGCTGATTGTACACCTAGACAACTCACAATATTTCAGTAAAAAAAAAAATTCCCAAGAGTAATTAGAGACAATTGTAAGGTAGCTATATATAAGCTATGTATGCAAAAATCGATAACTAGTTAGTACACTAAGCACTTGGAATAGAATTAAGTAAAAATTATTCAATTTACAATACAACAAAAATGACAAAATACTAAGGAATAAATTTAACCCGAAAGCCACAGGACACTAGGACACAAATTTAAAATTGCAATAAAAAGAGTGAAATGGAGCCAGATGCCTGGAAAAGTGTATCCTGCTCTTGGATGAGAAAATACATTCTCAAATAATACATATGATATACTGACATATATAAAATATGATATCCATATGTGATACCTATCAATATAGATGTGACATATATTGATAAATATATATCAATTCTTCTAAAATTAATCTATAACTTAATGCAATTCTCCTGAGAATTCCAAAAGGTTAGAATAATTCCTGAATTCATATGAAAGAATTATGTAAAGAATCGCCTAAAGAATTACTTCAAAAATGTCAAAAAAGAAAAATGGGAGGAGACTTACCAGAATCTTCTCAAAAGTCATTGTAAAAAATCAACATAGTATTGACATCTGAATAGACAAATAGATCCATGGAAATTAATTGAAAATTCAGAATTTGATCCCTACCTACAAGAAGTTTATTTTCAACAAAAACAGTATTTTGTTCAGTGTTGGAAAATGGACCATTTGATAAGTAGGGCTGCCAAAACTGGTTATCAATATGAAATTTAAAAGATGCTCATCCCAGAACCATAGGCAAAAATAAACTCCATCTAGATAAAAGGCTCAAATAAAATAAAGAAATCTTACCAGAAAATGAGAAGACCACTCATACAATCTAGGAGTTAATGCGGCCTTCCTAAATAAGAGTAAAAATGCATTCTTATCTATGTCTTGTATCATTATTTATTTTATACTAAAATAAAGGAATAAATTAAAAATCATTATTTAGGGATCCCTGGGTGGCGCAGCGGTTTGGCGCCTGCCTTTGGCCCAGGGTGCGATCCTGGAGACCCGGGATCGAATCCCACGTTGGGCTCCCGGTGCATGGAGCCTCCTTCTCCCTCTGCCTATGTCTCTGCCTCTCTCTCTCTCTCTGTGACTATCATAAATAAATAAAAATTTAAAAAAATCATTATTTATTTCTACTAAAAATGTAAAGGGAGTTAAATATAACCCTATAAATATAAAACATTTGTTTGGTGAAATGTAAGCCAACACACAAAATATACAACTAGAAAATAATATTTCTAATAAGGTTAATTTCCACACCACACACACACAAAAAAAAATTTATGCAAACTAATTAGAAAAAGGCAAGCCAATTTGAAAGAAATAAGGAAGCGTCATGAATAGAAGATTTATAGAAGATATAACCCAGATAATAAATAAACAACATTAGAAAGAAGCACAAGTCATCTCTAGTAGAAGACTTATGTTCTTTGTCTTCTCTTAATTTCCAGGGCCAAAGTCTAGCTTTTTGGGACACAGGGAAAATCACCACCATTGCCACAACAACAGCAAAACCCTGAAGAAAATATGAGAGGTTTCACTTCATTCAAATTAAAAAGTGGATATCAAAAAATCAAAACAAAAGGCAAGGCACTTGTGGCCATGACACCCATTGGAGTAGACACACCTGTCCCACCAGATGTTCCTAGTCCCACGGGCCAGGTAAGGAGGGCAAATACCATCTGACACCATAAACCAGTGCCAGAGTTCCTCAAACCTGCCGTTAACCCTGTGCTCATGGAGCCTTAGAAATCTGAGCTTCAGTGGGGCTTTGGGTTCAATTTCCTCAGATCCTGCTTGAATCCCTTTGCTCGGCATCTGCAACAGGTGACTGTCCACCTGACGTTTGGCCTCCACTAACAAGGAGCTGAGTCCATCCAGAGAAGCCAACTTCTGGAGCTGGAAGGAAGGCTTTCTCCTTCTGAACCCCTAGCTGCTTCCCTACTACCCAGTTGGCCTTCCCCTTGGGCAAGGGACAGCAGTGACAAGACCTCGTCTGCTCCTAAGAGGTGACCATCTCCACATCCCACTCATTCCAGGCAGTGGCTCCTGACCTTTCCAGGCCGCTACACTTCCCCGAGACACAGTAGACAGATGGCACAGACATAGACCTACGGGATGTTGCTCAGGCATTAGTATATCAAAATGCTCCCTGGAGATTCTGGTCCTCAAACCTCAATGTCTTTAGAAAATTACCAACGCACTTCGAGATTGGAAGCCCACCCTGCCCTTCTGACAATACCAAACAACTAGGGTCTCCCATGGTCCTTTCTAGTTACTTAATAAAGTAAATTCTCCATAGTTGAATTGGAGCTTCACGATAGCTCAGGTGATGCATGTTACTGTGAAGACTGTAAGTTGCTGAAGCGTGATGGGTGTGATGTTTTCAGGACACTGTATGTGCAAAAAAAACCCAACTAATGTTGTCTTTAACTCAACTTAATCCTACCTTCAGCCCAAATTCTGAGTCAACAGTCAATTCAGACTTAAACTTAGCCCATCCAGGGTTTCCCCTTTCTCTTCCACCCTGGGCACTGGGGTAGAGGGAGACAGGGCAGTTTCTGGACTATGGTTGCCTCTGTCTGTGTGCATTTGTTAAGTTGTGTGTGGTTTTTTTCTATTTTTGGTGAGTTTTCAGTTCATTCAAACATCCATGGAGATAACTATGTCTCCCATGTGGAGTCTGATGCCACATTCATGATGCTGGATACTTGGTAGCCTTCCCTCCCTTGCCAGGAACATGAGACACACACACACCCCATCCCAGGTAGACTAGTTCACATCTATCTATCTTCTGGGCCTTTCTTGGGACTCTGGAACAGTGGCTGCTTCCCACCCCTCTAGGGAAGAGCAGGAATCTTGGAGTCTGCCCCTCTGCTGAAATCACCTTGCAACCAGGCCTGCCCCACTGCAGTCAGCCCACGCCAGGGTGTGGGGCCACTCTGGGCTTCCTGCTTTACATGGGAAGCAGAGCCAGGGATCCTCTGCTCTCAGGTCCTCCAATTTCCCTGGAGGTCCTGTCACCCACCCAGGGAAAGAGGTGGATGCCCTGTCCCTTCCACACAGCTCTTACCCTCAGCGTGGGAAGAGTGTTCACCTCTTCTCCTTTAGCATGTTGGGAAGGAAGAATTTCCTCTGTCGTTCAAGATCCTTCTAGCTGGACCAAGAACCAAATTCACATGAGACAGGTCAACAGGAGAAATCAAATTTAGTTTCAGACATGCGGAAAATCCACAGAGACGTGGCAGCCAGGTGGCGTGAGGCTTATTCTGAGCTCAGGAGAAAGGCAGGGTCTTGGGGTACAAAGAGGAGGAAGACCATTAGCAGGAAGTTGAGAGGAGATTAGAAAATCATGCAAATAAATTTCCTTGGGTAAACAGAAATCCCTATTAGGGACACCTGGCTGGTTCGGGTCATGATCTCCGACCCTGGGATCCAGCCCCTCATTGGGCTCCGTGCTCAGTGGGCAATCTATTTGTCCCTCTTCCTGTCCAAGCTCTCTCTCTCAAATAAATAAATAAAATCCTTTTTTTTAAAGAGGGATTCTTGTTAATACCTCTCTGCCTGCTACAGAGCTTTTCTCGAACCTTCTAAGGTTAATTGCATTTAACTCAAAATAACGCTTATGCCAAAGTGGCCCATCTTGGCACTGCTTACCCTTGGTGCCTACAGGAGTGAAGACTGGGGTCCAGCAAGTTCTCCTTTACACTTATTTTTAGGGCCAAAACATTGGGCCCTTGGAGGCTCAAAATTCTTGTTCTGGATGTGTAATGGGGGTAGAGAGAGATGGAAGGCCTGAGGGCGGAGGAGGATGAGAGAGCTAATGCCTGGTGATATCATCCCTGACAGTGAAATTGTGGGGGTTTCTAAGGACTCAGGACAAGCCGTTGGAAGAACTGGGGCCAGAGCTTAGGAGTCCTGACCAGGAGCCAGGAGTCTGTGGACTAGGCCCCATCTTGAGTTGCTTGTGCCTCATTCTCTCTCTTCCCTCTGGTGAGTCCTCCAGGGCAAGGCATTACTGAGTCCCTCTGTGCCAACAAAGCACCTAGGGTAGCAAGGTGGCTTCTCCTGCCCTAGGCAGGCATTCTGGGCGAGTCCGGGAGAGTAGCTCACTCCCTCCGTGAGCTCAGACAAGCTGCTCAGAACAAGGATCCCTGCAGGGTCGCCACCTCTCCCATGCAGAAAGTCAGCTTGTGGTCAGACACTGATCCAGGGAGACTGACAGGCCTCACAGAACTACATGCTGGCCAGGCGAGAGTGGGTGACAGCAGGCTCTGCCGGGAGATTAATTCTGAGCGGGGTGGTGTTCACTTCTTGCTCTGCCACTCACCTGCTCTACGGTGCCACCATCTACTGACAGACCACACTGTCCCGATCCTACACATCACTGGGTAAAATTGCCAGGGCCTTCTTAATTATTATCATTAATGTTTGTGTGCACACAAGGGAGTGCCTTTTGCCCCAAGTCAATCATAATAAAGGCAGCACCTCTGAGGTGACTCCTAAAGTACTGGCATCTAGGACTTAGCAGTGACTTTTAGGGCCAGGCTGTTGAAAGCCTGAAGCCACTTTCTAGAACTTGAAAGTTGCTCAAAAGTATTCACTACACATCAATTTTCAAGGTAGGAACTGTTTTCTTGTGTTGTTGTCATATTCGTTGGTTTTAAAATTTTATTTTCCAAAATTTGGGAATGATTATTATTATTTGTTGTTTTGTTGTTTTCAAATGCATTACACTTACCAGGTACCATATGAGGCACTTCAGCTTTTTGTTTTTTAACCTTGTTTAATCCTCCTGGCAATGACGATTCTCTAAGTTATGTGCTAGTCTCATTTTATACAATTTATATCATTTTCATTCATGAAGCAACTGAGGCTCAGGAATGATAAAAAACTTGCCCAAGATCACTGAATACTATTTCCAAGTTTGCACGCATAGAGTTAAATGCAGGCACTCTAGCTTCAGAGTCTGCACTCTTAATCACTACCTTATATTGTCATAAGAGTTACATGTATTAATTAAATTAATAAGCAACCGTATGTATGGATCACCTGCTGCGTGGATGTTGTGCTATATGTTGGAAATACAATGGAAAACCAGAAAGATAAGATCTCTGCCCTCGTGGAACTTATATTCTGGCAAAGAAGTTTGAAAATAAATAAATGAATAAAAATGAATAATTTCAAAGAGTAGGAAGTATCTAAAAAGAATAAAATAGGGCAGCCCGGGTGGCTCAGCGGTTTAGCGCCACTTTCAGCCCAGGGCGTGATCCTGGAGACCCGGGATCGAGTCCCACATTGGGCTCCCTGCATGGAGCCTGCTTCTCCCTTTGCCTGTGTCTCTGCCTCTCTCCCTCTCTCTGTGTCACTCATGAATAAATAAATAAAATATTTTTAAAAAAGAATAAAATAATAATGTGACAGTAACTCCAAGGGAATTTATTTAGATAGAGTGGTTAGGAAAGATTTTGTTGAAGAAATGGTAAGAAGGAGACAATCACATGGAAAGTCAATGAAAGAGCCTTTCAGAAAAAGGAACAGCAAATAAAAGGATCCTGAGTTGATAATGAGGTTGGCAAGTATGATGACCAAGAACATATAGAAAAATCAGTGAATTGACAGATGAATGGACGGATAAATAGAAGGATAGACGGATGGGTGGATAGTAGATATGAACAGGACATGAACTTAGAATCTCAGAACATCATTCCCCTCTTCCTCCTCCTCCTCACCTAAGCATCACCACCATTCCATGAAATGAGAAGCAGAGGCAATTATCCAAATCCCTGTTTCCAAAAGAAACCATTTTCCATAAAGAAGGGTGTAACAATAACCTCACTTAATAATTGGCTATATTTGGGTTATGAGTGTAGCTCAAATATTCACATCTCCAAATCAATAGCCAAGTACCAACGCAATCTCATAATCTGCATCCTCAATACCCTATAAGAACACTTATTTTCAGCAATTTATGCTAATGGGTCAGAGTTCAGAATGGGAGACACAACAACACAGTGAGCGAAGGGACTTGGGAGCTCTGGGTCCAGGGAGATCCTGCACATAGGACAGAGTATGGTGCTCTGAGAAAGACGGTGAGCAATGTTGTGAACAAATGAATGACTGGATGAGCGGACTTATTAGTGCTCCTAGTTAAGAAATGTCTGAGAAATAAAGGAAGCAAATGTTTCCCTTGTATTTCTCTTAGAGGTATTTCTGTGTTCCTGTAGATTTCTCAAGGGTGTGTAAAACCCCGATTGTGAGCATGAAGGCTCATATCGTATTACTTTCTCAAAATGAATCTGGTAAGTTTTCTCTCTCAAGGAGTCAGTACATTCTTCCTTCCATCCCACATTTGGAAATTAAACAACACACGTCTAAATTCAACGAGGAAGTTTTAAGAGAAATTTAAAATGCATAAAATTGAATGAAAGTTAAAATATAAAAGATCAAAATATGTGGTATGGAGCTAAAGCAATGTTTTGTTTTGTTTAAGATTTTATTCATTTATTCATGAGAGACCCAGAGAGGGAGAGGCAGAGACAGAGGCAGGGGGAGAAGCAGGCTCCATGCAGGGACTCAATCCCAGACCCCAGGATCACACCCTGAGCCAAAGGCAGACGCTCAACCACTGAGCCACCCAGGTGCCCTAAAGTAATGTTAAGAGAGAAATTTACTGCATTAAATTACTTTAGAAAAGAAGAAAAGTCTCAAATCAAAGTTCCCATCTCAAGAAAACAGAAAAGGAAGAGTAAACAAACAAGCAAACAAAAGGAGGGAAATAATAAAGATCAGAGCAGAATCAATGAAATTAAAAACGGGAAAGCAATAATGAAAAACTGCAATAAAAAGCTATTTCTTTTTAAAAATTTAATGTTAAACCTCTATTAAGACTGACCAAAATAAAATGTGAGAAGACACAAATCATTAATATCAGGGAAAAAAATGGGATATTACAACAGATCCTGTGGCCGTTAAAAGAATGAGTGGAATACTGTGAACAACTGTACACTCATAAATTCAACAGATTAGAAAAAAATGGACCAATTCTTTAAAAATCACAAACTACCAAAACCAAGGTCAAATGGATAACCCAGCAGGTCTTTGAACCACTGAATAGATTGAATTTTTCATTATACATCTCCTAAAAAAAGAAATGGCTGATTTACTGGAAAATTCTAGCCAATATTTAAAGAATTAACAACGATTTTATGCAATCTTTCCCAGAAAATAGAAGAGGAGCAAACACTTCTAAACTCATTTTATGAGGCTCCTATTACCTTGATACTAAAACTGCTCCAACATAGTACAAAATAAGACAACGGCAGACCCCTGTCTCTTACGAATTTAGCAACAAAAATCTTCAAAAAATACTAGCAAATCAACCTGGCAATATAAAAAAAAAACAGAATTAGACAGCATGATCCCCTTGAATTTCTTTCATATATGCAATGTGGTTTCAACATACAAAAATCAATCAATATCATCTACCATCTCTGCAGGCTGAAGAGAAGAATCACATAATCATTGAATTAACACAGATGGGGCTTTTTTTTTAATGTAGGCCCCATGCCCAGTGTGAAGCCCAACATGGAGCTTGAACTCAAGACCTTGAGATCAAGACCTGAGCTGAGATCAAGAGTCAGACACTTAACCGACGGAGCCACCCAGGCGCCCCAACACAGGTAGTGCACTTGACAAAATCCAACACCCGTTCATGGTGCGAATTCTCAGCCAAATAGGAGCAAGAGACCGTCCTGAGTCTCCAAAGGAATCCACAAAACACCCGCAGTTAAGTGAACACCATGCCGACAGGGAAGGATGGACCATTTTCCCTCTGAGGCTGGGAACCGGGGTGGGAAGGTCTACCCTCACCACTCATCATCACTACTGTGCTGCAAGTTCTAGCCACTGCAGGGTGGCAGAAGAGGAATAGACGGTGGAGAGAAAATTAAACTGTTCCTCTTTGTAGATGATGTATTTCCTACATAAAAAAGTCTCAGGAAATCTTAAGAAACAAACAAGCCAACTAACAGCTAGAATGAGTGAGTGAGAACAAGGGTGCAGAGCAGGAGATCAACACATAAAAGTCGATTGCATTCCCGTGTCCTAGAGTGAACATGCATGAACCAAGATAAAAGTTAAACTACCTCTTGTGCATAAACCAAGATAAAAGTTAAAATGAGATACTTAGGTGTAAACTTAAAAAAACCATGTACAAGATCTAAAAACTACCAAACGCAGACGAAAGAATCCCAAGTAGACCTAAAGAAGTGGGAAGGTACACCATGTTCACGCACTGGAAAACTAAACATAGAAAAGACGTCAATTTTCCCCAAATTGCTTTTCCTTAAAAAAGGCACGTATGGGCAAAATCTTTGAATGGACATTTCACCAAAGACTTATAAATGGCATAAAAACATGTTTAAAAAATGTTCAATATTGTTAATCATCAGAGAAATGCAAATTAAAACCATGATGAAAAGCCACTGCACACCTACTAAAATGGTTAAAAAGAAAGATAGCAATCAAGTGCTGCCAAAAAGATGAAATCACTGTAACTCTCATAAATTGCTGCTCAGAGTATAAAATGGCATGGCCATTTTGGAATTTAGCATTTCTCCTAAATTCAGAGATGCATGTATTATACAACCCAGCCATCCCATCCCTAGATATTTATGTATCTATAAAGCAACCTTTTTGTGAATGTGTATAGCAAATTTATTCATCATTTCATAAAACTGGAAATAATACAGATGCCCATAGATTTTTAAATGGATAGATTATGATGTAAACGTACAAGAGAATTCTACTCGGCCAGGAAAAAAGAAAAAGCCACCGGTAGACAAGAAACATAGACCCATACATCTAAAACTGACAGAATGTGATAAGTCAACTGTACATAAATTAGAAACTAATCAACTAATTTACAAATTTTAAAGTAGCAATTAAAAAAAAAGAAACATGAATCTCAAACAGGTTATAATAGGCATTTCCAGTGAAAAAAAAGCCAGACACAAAAGACTGCATACCGCATGATTCATTCCATGTAAAATTTTAGAAAAGGTGAAATTACAGCAACAGAAAAACCAAATAGTGGTTGCCAGTGACTAGGGCTGGGAGGGGAAATGGCTTTGAAGAGACACAAGGGAACTTTTAGGAGATGATGTAAATGTTCTACATATGACTAAGGAAGTGAACGTATACTTGACTGTATTCATCTACCAAAACTCATTAAAGTCGGTTCTTACATTTGACAAAGTATAAATTTAATTCAACTTAAGGTAAATTATAGTTCACTAAAACGGGTATGTAATTTACAATTCCCATAAAATGAAGACAAAGGACTTTTAGAAAATCGGCACACACTGACATCAAGCTGAGAAAAGAGAAAATGGTGCACCAAGTAGACAAGTTGGTAATGGGCGAGGCGGGGACGTTCCCGGAGTCACAGTGGCCTTCGTGGGTCAAGGCGAGTGGTCATCAGTATCGCACTCCAGCTGCGTCCCCGGGAGACGGGTTGCCTGAATCACTTGAGGGACTCACGGAATCAGGGTCTCCAGACTCTCCAGGCCCTAGACTGTAGTTTGGGGAAGTTCACCAGGTGATTCTGGAGGAATGGCCCGGAGAGAATCAGCTCAAACTGTGCAAAGGCTCACGCATGGGATCCTTTCAACCCAATCCACTTGGTGAAGTTCTCCTGATGTGACCCGGTGCTAAAGCTGTTGGATAAAGACAACCAGCATTTGGCGTTTGGGAATCCCACATGCCGTAGCAAGAAGGCTGTCCAGGGTGTCTGAGGACGTGGATGACGGTTCTTGGAGAGGTGGGAGGTCAGCCTACGGGAAGCCCTCGCCACCTCCATGCCACCTCATGACCCTCCAGCACACGGGTCCTCTTTGCTCAGAAAGCCTATCTCTAAACACCATAGAAGTGTCAGGAAACCTACTTCCTTAGAGGGGGACTTACCGACCCACCCATTGTTGTGTTTCTTCTTTCCCCTCCATTGCAAATAGATGTTTTCAAAGCAGAAGCCCTGGTTTTGTTCCTGAGGCTGGTAGGCAGGGCTGCTGGTTACGAGCCATGTGCAGGCTGTGCCAATGGCCACCCAAGGCCTCCCAACAGGGGGTTTGCATGATGAGAGAACTTGCATAAGAACACTGGGAAGTTAGAGCAGCAAATATTATTCAGACAAGAAGAGTTCCTCTTAGGACGGATTTCTTCTGAAATGGATCGATCTCTTCAAAAGTCTTTTTACCCACATGAAACCTGCATCCCCTTCCTTCACCGCTGCTCTTTTCGGTACGGGGCTAATCAGTCCGTAGAAAAGGTGCACGCAGGAATTAAGTTTCTGATCACTCATGAATAGTTGCTCGACACTGGACCAGTCCCACAGGAAACAGTGGCTCTTTTTTATTTTTATTTTTATTTATTTATTCATGAGGCACATGTGGGACTCGATCCCAGGACCCCAGGATCACACCCTGAACCAAAGGCAGTTGCTCAACCACTGAGCCACCCAGGCGTCCCAGAAAGAGCGGCTCTTTGAAACCTGCGTATGTTAGCTGCGCCTGGGGCAGGGATCTCAACCCTTCTTGCCTGTTGGAACCATCTGGATGCCCCATCCGAAGAAGCACGGATTTCATTGTTCTGATGTGAGACCAGGCACGATAATTTTTTTATTTTAATTTGTTTTTAAGATACACGCTTTCTTATGTGCATCCGGGACTGAGGACCACTGGCCTGGCCATACAAGGCAAGATGAGGGGGATCAATCATCTACCTTTATGGAGCACTTGTGTCAGGCAGGATGGGTGGAGGTGCCGGGTTTCCCGCAGCGGAATCCCAAAACTTTAGGTTCTTTGGCTGGTCCCGGCATCAGACAAAAGACTGAAGCTATTTTGAAAGCCACCCGTGCACACACTTCTCCGGGAAGGGAGCTGAGCTCCCAGACGTTCTCTTTTATTCAGGCAACCCTGCCCTGCTCGACACAACCTGCAAAGAGTAAATCTGCGAGCGACAGGGGAGGATCGGCGACAGGGAGAGACATGAGCACGGAGATTGACCATTAACGAAGTCTCTGGCATCCCGGGATGTTGACAAAGGTACATGCTGATAGCCAAGGAGCATGTAAGGGTTTTAATGCCGCATTTCCAGTTATGACCGGGGAAGCATAATGAGGTACTAAATTACAATGTGAATATTCATTTGAACGAGCGAGTACTTGTAGTGGTTGCATCGGGGCCCTGAGAGTGCAGCGAGGCATTGATGAACTGGACCGAGGATTTCTTTGAACAAGTGTCGCCCTGGGTTCTGTGAGGTCGGCTCCCAGCACAGCCTTCCTTCGCGGGTCCAGACGTGGACTGTGAGGGGTGGCATTTCTCCTTTGGTGGCTGCACTCGAGGGCTTCAGAGCCAAGCAAGTAAACACCCACGTCCCTACCAATTACAGCTCGGAACCTGTGCAAGAACAGGAGGGGAGACAGCCCCCGAGGAGGGCAGGCCGCGGAAGGCCACCCGGGCCGCGGATGCCGCATGTGGAACATCCGCATGCATTGTCTCATGCACACAATTTTCCTAGCAAAAAAAAAAAAGTAAGGGAAGGGTCGGGTCTGGCTGAGTTCTCCTATTACCGGGGACTCATCTGCGTATACCTCCATTTCATCCTAAAAGAGTCTGAAGTGGGGCTTACCTGTCATCTGTAAGAAAATTAAAGTCACTCCCTAAAAGGGGCAAAAACAAATTGAAGTAATGAGAAGGAAGGAAGAGGGAGGGGGGTTAAGAGGGAAAAAGGGAGAGAAAGAAAACACGCGCACACACGCGCACACACGCACACGTGAGCACCTTTCTGAAGTCCGGATCTTAAAGGGAGCCCAGATCCCCCTTTTACCCACCTCCCCGGGACTCGGTTGCCTTCCTACAGAATTTCTTGGGGCTCCATACAAAAGGTAAGATTCCAGACTGAGGCATCCTAATTAGCAGGGACCGTCTCCAGTACGGAGCAGAAGCAAATCTGTCGCCAGCTGTGGAAAACAACCGTCCTCAGCTCCCCCAAACCCCAAAACACATAAGCTCAGCATTTTAACTGGCTGGGGTAAGAGCCATTATTTTCATTAATGGAGCTCATTTTTATTTTATTGGGCTTTTTTACTATCAGATTAAAAGCATGTTTTTATTGTAGTTTTTTTTTCTAATGCAATCTTGGATGATGTGCTCAGAATGAATGGAATAGTTATTGTTTTAATTATTTTTTCATTTTGTGTTTTTATTTCGTTTGTTCCTTTTATTTACTACTCTTAAGTTTGCCGTAATAACAGGGACGCAGGGTGCTCGGAGGCCTCCAGTCAGCACCCCGCGGCGGTCTGCCCCGGTCGAGGCCAGGGAACAGGGAAAGCACGGACACAGCGGTGCTTTCAGAGTCGAGGGGCAGCACAGCCCCACCTGCACCCGCACAGGGCCCTTGGCCGAGGCTGGCTGAGGGGAGCAACACCGAGGAACATTCCAGGTCGCTGCTTCTCCCGCTCTTGGGCCAAAGCCACCCTGGCTCATTAGGGTGAAGAAAGGGTTGGAAGGGGGTCTCAGGGTGGATTTGTCGTGGGGCACATTCCTGGCTCCCAGCCACAGGTCACCGATGTCCAGGTCCCCAGAGGATGCTGGAAAGATCCCACAGGTATTAATGTTTCGCTGCACCTGGACACCTGTCCCCGGCCCAGACACCTGTCCCCAGCTGCACCTGGACACCAGAGGGAGGGGAAGAAAATAGTGCCTTTTCAGGAAGCCCAGATGTCTCTGCATCCTTGTGAGCTCAGGCAGGGCAGGATTTTGAGATTCCTCACTTGGCACAGAAGCCGAGCGCGTGAGCCTGCCGTCCGGGGACAAGGAGAACTCACTGTACACATAGAAGCCATAACGGCTGATGAAGGGCTCCTTCAGGCCAGCTGTATGCCAGTGCTCCTGACCTCCCTGGATGTGATTGAAGACAGCATCCGTCCCCTGCCAAGAGGCCCGTGCTTGGGATTGCCACGGCCCCTCGCTCGCTCCGTGGCCTCACGGATTCCCTTTCTCTGCCTGGATGGCCTGGACCCCATTCCCAGGGTGGTCCCCACAGTGTTCTCCAGGCTCCCCACCTGTTTGGCCTGCAAAGTTGAATCTACCAAAGGTCCAAAGACATGTTAGGTACCCTCCCGGCACAGTCACAATAAAATCTCACCAGGCCGCTGTGATCTAACCCATCCTGTCCTCTGGGCTCGTCTGCCCCGTGTCTGCCCCCACTGACCTCACTCTGGCCACACCAGCCAGCCCTGAAGGAGCCCAGTCCACTCTCTGCCTGGAGGCTCCCCCACACCTCCTAGGGGGGACTCCTGGAGAGGCCACCCTGCTCACCCTCTGCCTCCCCCATCACTCCTGTGTCCTCACCTACCTTCACCTTCACTGTGACGCCTGCCACTGCTGACCTTACATCACTGATGCTTCTGCTGGTTGCCTCTGCACCTGAGAATGAGCACAGTGAGGGGAACTGCTCGGTCCCCATGCCCAGCATAGCAGCCTGGGCACTTGGCAGGTGGTCAAGAAGTTTTTGGAAGCAGACACCTCAGCCTCTCTTTTTACTCTCTGTATCACCAGCATAGAGAAAGTTCTGGCAAACAGTAGATGGTCAATAAATACTCGCTGCCTTGGGGAAAATGCATGAAAAAACACACGTCAATGCCCAGAAGTGCCCGATCAAGGACTTATTCGTTGCCAACGGCGTTTGGATGGATGAATCAGGAATTTCCAGAGTGAAGGTGAACTCAGGACTCCGGTCTCTCCTTCCAGCCCTCCTGAAACCAACAGAATAGTGCCAAGACCACTTGATTTTGTGTCTAAACAAAGATAAGGTAGATGATGTTTTAAAAACCCACAAATGTTTACTTCTTAATGAATGTTGAATGACTAACTCTATTTATTGCATCCTTTGCTTCGAATACGTGTCATTTCTCAAAACATATTCTATGAATAAACAAGATGTGATGCACACATGCGCCCGCACGTGCATGCGCGCGCGCGCACACACACACACACACACACATTGAAATACTATCCGGCCATCAAAAAGAATGAGATCTTGCCATTTGCAACAACATGGAAAGACCTAGAGGGAATTAAGCTAAGTGATATAAGTCATATGGAGAACGATAAAAATCATGTGATTTCACTTATATGTGAAATCTAAAAAAAATAAAATAAAATAAAGCAAGGCCAAAGAACAAAGGAAAAACAGAAGTAGACCATAAATACAGGGAACAAACTGGTGGTGGCCAAAGTGATGGAGGGGTAGAGGGATGGGTAAAATGGGCAAAGGGGGGTGGGAGGCCCCAATTTCCAGGTACGGGATGAGTAAGTCACGGTGATGAGACGCAGAGCATAGGGCACATAGGCAATGGTTCTGTAACAGCATCGTCAGGTGACAGATGGGAGCTGCCTTGTGTTGAGCACAGCATCACGCAGAGACTTGTCCCATCGTTACACTGTACCCCCCAGAACTAACGTCACCTTGTGTGCCAACTGTAGTCAAGCAAATAAATAAAACAAACAAAGGCTGATCCGTACTTAAAATAAGAAGATCCAGGTCTCATCCAAGGATATGCCATTCAATTTTCAACTACTTTTTAGAAGTAGAAAAATAAAGCATCAAAAAGGCTATATTCGGTTATGAATGAAATTATTGGGGTGGGAGGAATGAGTGGGAGAGAGCCGACGCGAGACCTTGGGCTGTGTCCCTTTTTATATGCTTTTATCTTCGAACTATGCAAAGTTATATATAGTCCAAGAATCACATATAACTTCAAGGGCTTTACGGATAAAGAAACGGTGATTAAAACAAAGAAACGGAACGCGGAGCACAGTCTAACAAAATCCCAGCACTAAATTCTAGAAACAGCTTCCACTTAACAAAAGACGCTGTTCCCTTAAGGGAAGTGAACGCTGCATCTAGAGAACTATTTTTTGCTGAAAGACAATTTGGAAGGAGCTCTCCTACCTTGGAGAGAATGCCCAGATTTAAGTTACGTAAACAAAAGAAGTCCATTCATCACGACCCGCACTCAAGTGCCAGGGCTCCGAGGCATCCTGAGCATGAGACACGAAGTCGCCAGTGCTGTGCACTGGTAAATTGTCCTCGCGCACTGCGCTCGTGAATCCCGTAGCAAATACAATCATATTTCTCTGAGAATTTGGGGACAAAATGGGGCAAGTCAGGCAGGGGGTCCTTGACGTACGTTGGGCACACGTTGGTTGGTTACTGCTGCCAAACATCCCTTCATTTTAAAACGTGCTGCAGGAGATGACGAAGTTGTAGGTCCTACGTTTATAAAAAGGTGATACTCAGCACTCACGCACGACTGTGTGCCATTTGGCAGCAAGATGCGGAATACCAGCTGGGGTGTGCAGTTCAATCCCTGGTCTGAGCTGCGTGCGGGCTTCTGCGTGGGCTCATAGGAAATAACACACCACTGCTAATTATTCTTACCTATTACCTATGTATACTGTACAAACTGTATAATGACACATCATAGAAATACAACCGTAAACAAGTAAATGGCCAACACTCCTCTCTGCCAAATGCCATTCTAAGCCCGTTATAGGTGTCGCCTCTTGTAATCCTCACACCCGCGGTAGGAGGCTGTACTGTCTTCCCTCATTTCAGACGAGGAGAGTGGGACACTGAAGGGCTAGGTGACCTGCTCAAAGTCGTAGAGCTGGTAGGTGGTCGAGTTCCCTCAGAACCCCCAGTCTCCAGCCCAAGGTCAGCGGTGGCAGGTGCCATGATGGAACGAAGGCAGGTGAGAGGACTGGGGTGAGCAGGGTGGCCTCTCCAGGAGTCCCCCCTAGGAGGCGTGGGGGAGCCTCCAGGCAGAGAGCGGACTGGGCTCCTTCAGGGCTGGCTGGCGTGGCCAGAGTGAGGTCAGTGGGGGCAGACACGGGGCAGACGAGCCCAGAGGACAGGATGGGTCAGATCACAGCGGCCTGGTGAGATTTTATTGCGACTGTGCCGGGAGGCCCTCTGAGGAGGGTACCTAACATGTCTTTGGACCTTTGGTAGATTCAACTTTGCAGGCCAAACAGGTGGGGAGCCTGGAGAACACTGTGGGGACCACCCTGGGAATGGGGGCCAGGCAGAGAAAGGGAATCCGGAAGGGGAAGGAGGTGTGAGGCCACGGAGCAAGCGAGGGGCCGTGGCAATCCCAAGCATGGGCTTCAGCCACCATATTGCTCATGGCCAGATCTCCCACGTTTTCAAGGGGAGCCACAGACTCTGATTTCAATCTGTGAACTTAAAAAGAATCATGCACACAGACCAACCGTGCCTCTAGGCCGCACCCAACGCCCAGAGACCATCTAGCCCCACAGCCCCTTCCTTCCCTCCTGTGCTGCTCAATGGTCTCTGTCTTGTCTTCCCAATGGAGCCATGTGGCCGGGAGAACAGGGACTTAGGTAACGTTGATCCTCTCCAAGGTAGCGCTGGCGCTTGTTGAGAGTCTGTGGCAGCTCACTGAGGCAAACTGATGTGCTACATGCCCAGCGTCCGAACCCTGCCCGGTTTTGCACTCTCAGACACAGACACAGTGGCTCATCCGGGCTCTTACTTTTTACTTCTCACTCACTTCTATGTGGGAATTGTCCACTCTAAGATGAAGAAGCAAAGCTGGGCTGGTCAGGAGGCTCAGAGAAGCTCTCGTATCTGAGGGTGGGAGCTTCAGGTTGGGCTCAGCGGGAGAATCGTCCTTGTCGGCCTTATGCTCAGACATCAGACTCCGAACACCCTGCAAGTGCCTATCCAGGGAGCCCCATAGACTGGAATCTCCACTCTCTTCACACTGGTCTTCCCTGTTTTTAGGGCCTTCTCACTCTCAGCCCCTGGCCCTGGCCCCGTCTAAGGAAACGAGAACATGGGTGCGCACCCCCAGAACACAAAGGCGTAGGAATGAGAACATGGGTGTGCACACCCAGAACACGAGGACCAAGTTGGGTGGTGCATTCATCACACTTCAGAGAAGCGTGTTGTTGGAGAGAATGTGAGGCCTCCATTCAGGGAACGTGGCGGAGGGGGCCAAGCTCCCACAGTATCTGTGGCTTGGAGGCCAGCATTTGTTTCGCTATGAGGCTCCCTCGTTATTTCTTTCTTCTGGTTGGATCTGTCTATTCTGAGCCATCAGGAGAAAAGCAGGAGCTAGAGACAGAGCAGATTGCTTCTCCTGGTTTGAACTGGCATCTCAAGGCCTGCTGTGCTACAGAGCTCATGCCCGGGGCCACAGAGGACGCTCTATGAAAGAGGCTCCTCGGGATCCCTGGGTGGCGCAGCGGTTTGGCGCCTGCCTTTGGCCCAGGGCGCGATCCTGGAGACCCGGGATCGAATCCCACGTCGGGCTCCCGGTGCATGGAGCCTGCTTCTCCCTCTGCCTATGTCTCTGCCTCTCTCTCTCTCTCTCTCTCTGTGACTATCATAAATAAATAAAAATTTTTGAAAGAGGCTCCTCTCCCAAAGAATGCTGCTCCATACACTCCCCCACTTCCACACACACACACACACACACACACACTCACACACACACACACACACACACACTCACACACACACACTGACTGCTAAAGAGCCTTCAGCACAAACTACTACCTCATACACACAGGAAGTCCTGGATTTAATGGCTGGGCTTATCTTGTGCGACATTCCCAAGGCTCTATTTTTCATTAAGCAATTTTTAAAGAGTTTTATGACCCCATGAACAATAATTTTTTTTAGTGAAAGCAGACTGAATTGTAAGTGGCGGTAATTACACCAAACTAATTGTAGGCAAAATTAGTAAGAGGTCAGGTCCGTTTGGTCGCAAAAGAAAATATATGCCCGGATCACACCTTAAATGATCTCTAGGAAATTAATTCATCATGAAAAAAAGGGAATCTTCCTAAATGAACAGTGGGTCTCTCCTAGAACATTTGCAAGAAATAAGTTTTCTCTTAGATACTCAGTGTGTATGTGTGTGTGTGTGTGTGTGTGCGCGCACGCGAGTGTGTTGGGGTGGAAAGAGGGGATATGTAGGTTTCCAAAGCGCCACCCCAGATGACTAACTGCATCCTTAGTGGCACACAGAACATGACCCAGATGTCAGGAGACTGAGAGCATCCCAGGCCCCCAAGAACTCACACATTGTCCAGCACAATCCTCCTCCCCAGATGGAATCAGCTCACTTTAAAAATGTGCCAGTGACAACGTGATTGGATATGATAATGGTATTTACCCTTGCAGTGCCATTTTAGGGTAGAGGGTGCACATTTCTTGATACCAGTACAGGAGCCTCGTAAAGTTGACTGGTGGTCCCAGAGATGTCAGACTCCTGATGAGCCCGTGTCCTTGGTAGAATGAAGTTTGCAAAAGTGAATCACATCTTTCATGGGAGTGGAGTCCCCAAGTCAGTACCCGGGGCTGAAATCCTGTACAATCGAATTACCCTTGAGATCTGTTGGTAAAGACTGAGATGGAAAGTGACATCACATCTGTCCTCAATTAGTCTTCATTTTTTGGCACAGATTCCTGCTTCTACGGAAGACTACCAGCTGAAAGAACCTGGTTTATGCTTACAGGCCCTATTGCATAAAAATTACATCTCTTTAAACCCCAGAATCCACTCAGTGCTGTGCAAGGACATGCCATCAGAGGCACATGAGCATGAGACCTACCTAAGGGAGGATGAGACTAGAGCCCATGCCCACTGTCTCGGAGCACAAGCCCTCTGACTGGTGGCGAGGTCACCATACCATTTCAACTATTCAGATGCCTTTCTTCTTGGCTGCTGAGCACTTGAAATTGCATGACTTAAACATGGACACCATGGATCCCCCTGTTAGTAACACCTGAGTAGAAGTGTGGCCAGCCCAAGTTTGCATGGAGACGTGCCAGTGGGCTTCATAGTAAGAAGACAGGGAGGGTGGATGGCTGGGGATATACTTTGGGATAAACACAGATTACTGCACACTGAGCCTGAGAGGGTCCAGCAGAGCTATCTCACTTGCTCTGATGTAGGAGCGCTTTACAGAATCCGCCACGAAATATTGGATAAATGCATTGCCGAGAGGGAGAGGACTCGGCTTTTCTCATGTGGGCATGAGCAATAGAGGCTGGCACCCTCTGAGTCACGGCGAATGTCTGGCCGATTCGCTAGCTTCTACGCTGGAGCTGGTGATACTGGGTCCCCATGTGGAGAGGAAGGAAGGAGCATCTCTAGCCTGTTGCAGGTTGGGTGAAGAGCCAGGAAGCTCACTGATTCTCAGCCCATCTCATTTTGGCTGGATCTGACCAGCAGAAGTTTTCCCCACTGGGCCCGGAATCCCAAAATCCCTTAGGGGTCCAAGGCACTTCTTGGTATTGCTCTTGGCTCTCCTCATAAAGGATCTTGTGGGGGTATGCATTAGCCATTTATGCCCCCTGCCATCATCTGGGTGTCTATACACCATCAGGACAATGTGGATCCCTCTAACAGACCCACAAACCAAGATCTGGGGCCAGGGAGCTTCCCCATTGGAACCTCAGGCCTAATTCAAAGTAATCGCTGGAAATGGAGATCACAGATGTCAGTCTGTGCCAGGATTTCAGTATGGCCAGGGACCGGGGAGTCTATTCCAATGCTGGGAGGTGCCCATGACTTGTCCCATGACAGAGACCCTAACTGAGCCACCTCCTGCAGTTTCATTCACAGGATCCTTCACAGCCCAGGATGGCCTCTGTATGCAGTTCCATTTCTCACCACGCTCTGCCACCAGAGACCACCACGTCTTTTCCTTTGACTGGAGCACAGTTTTCCTTCTGGGACTCCCTGCTGCGTCTCCATTCACCTAAATAATTCCCTCTCATGCTTCAAAACAACTCAGGTTCCAGGCATCTGGGTGGCTCAGTCAGCTGAGCATCCCAGGGTCCTGGGATCAAGTTCTACATTGGACTCCCTGCTCAATGGGGCGCCTGCTTCTCCCTCTCCCTCTGCCTCTCCCCCTCGCTCATATTCCTGCATGCTCTTGCTCTCTCTTTCTTAAACAAACACACTAATAAATAAATAAATAAAATCTTAAAAAAAAGAACAAATCCTCAGGTATCACAGCCTAAGGTGGGGGTGGGGTTCTCACCTCTTGCATGGGATGGGCGTCATGCTCCGTCACTCATAGGACACCTCACAGGGTACTACAACTATCTGCCATGTGGCTGCCCCACTTACACCAGGCCTTGAGTCCCCACCCCCAGCAGGTGTGTGGCTGTGAACCCACAGTCCAGCTTCATGCCTGGCAGGGTGGGCAGCCAATATGTGTGTGTGTTACATGCACGAGTGGGTCGTGCTGCCTCCAAGTCGCTGTTCGGTGGTCACGTTTGACTTGGCCGGTATCGTCTGTTCAAAGATGAGAAGTACTTGCAGGAAAGCACCCCCTAGCATATCTGCACTCCTAGAAAATTCCACACCAGGGTTGAAAGCATGGTTTTGGCCGCCATTCTGCCCCAACCCCTCCCCGCCCCGATCAAGGTGATGCCCAAGACTTGACATCAAGGAAGAAGAGGAAGAGGGAAGAAGGAGGAGGATGGGCAGGAGGATGAGGGGTAGAAGCAGCCAGTCAGGCACACAAAGAAACTGCCCCTTGCACTTCAGGGTCCCTGAGCTTCCGGGAGGTGGAGGCAGAGATGACTGTAGACCCCCGTCCTCAAGGGAGAATAAGCCCGGCAGGTCCTCATGGGCTCTGGCTGAGAAAGATTCCGGTCGGAAGCTCAAGCTTTGCAAGAGACAATATGGCTGCGACAACTCCGATCCGTTCTGAAGTCTTTCAGCAGTGGCTTCAGCCAAGTAGCTACAGGAAGGGCCCTCAGAGATACAAAATCTAAGAAAAATAGTCCTGGCATCTAATTACAACAGTGCAGTTTGCTGCTTTTATCTGTAATTGGACTGTATAGTCTTTCATTCTAATTTACTTTACATCTAAACTGTGATAATCAAGACAAGCAGAACAGAATGGTCTCTAACTGGCTATCCTACTGACACCCGTTAATGCCTAATTATAACAACTAAATTAAAGATGCGACTGTAAAGAGGCGGAATATCAGGTTGAAGCATTTAATTCTGTGGAAAGAAGTAGAGATTTTAAATCCTAAGTAAGAAAATCAATATTATGCCTCATTATATTGGTATTGCTAAACAGATTAATGAAATTAAGTATTTTGTTGTGTTGCTTTTCTGTTTTCCAACGTTATCCTGACGCGGTGATGGTTTGTAATGAAGGAGTACTGCAGAGGAGGAAGTCTAAATGGAGAGCCAATTTATACACCGAAATTGGGAGATAGCTAATCTTGTTTATAGAGCAAAGGTTTTCTTTTGATATGGCTAGATTTTTAGATAGGCATTATGGGTCTGGACTTGTGCGGCTCGTGGAACAAAAATAAATTCAGCCCAAAGCTAAGGGAAGGTGCCGTCCCTCCTCTTACGGGCAGATGTCTCAGTGGGGACCACCTTGCCCATCCCAGAGTTCACAAAAGCTCTGGCTCTGGGCTGGCACCCCTGGAGCTTCTCGTGTCAGGGACCTCCCAGGCGATGCCACCCGTCACAATGCAGGGTACAAGGGACCGAGGGAAGCCGAGCCGATGAATGCAAGACGTGCCAGGTCCCCAGAGCCCTGAAGGGTGTTGGAAGCTGGAGGGGAAGCCGTGAGAAGAAGCTGAGCTTCAGGTTTGACAAGAAAGCTCAAAAGTAGAAGGACAGAGGCTTGCAGAGGGAGGGCGGGCCGTTGCCGGGATCGATGAGTCGGGGCACTTGTGTCCCCGACCAGGCCGCCGCACGTGCCCTCCCAACCTGCCTGATGAAAATCTAGATTTTTCTTCATTTGCTTGTCTCTTTGATTGATTTTTACCGTTCACCCTGATTTCTCGGTGTTTTAACTCAGAGTTTGGGTGAGACTCAAAACACTAAAAGGTGCCCAATGCTGACAGTGTGCGTCCTCATGTGGGTCACCCCCCCTTTGTCAAAGAGGCGCACGAATGCAGAGGGCTGAAGAATCCAGACCTCTCAAGAGACACTGACCCATTTGAAAGAATCTCTAGAAATATCAGAAAGGGACACAGAACATAAAGACTCCTAACTCTGGGAAACGAACTAGGGGTGGTGGAAGGGGAGGAGGGTGGGGGTGGGGGTGAGTGGGTGACGGGCACTGAGGAGGACACTTGACGGGATGAGCACTGGGTGTTATTCTGTATGTTGGTAAATTGAACACCAATAAAAAATTAAGTTATTTAAAAAAAAAAAAGAAATCCTCTGCAATTGAGTTTACTGAGCAGTGAGTTACTGGATGAGGGACCTGAGGACAGACTGAGGAGCTCCAGGCCTCTTCCGGGGCGGGGGGACACTTTCAAAAACAAAGCAGGCTGAGCTTGCACCTTTGCAAAGTGCACAGGCCTGGTGACCTGACCCAGGGCCTCCTCCAGATGCCCGAATCAGGAAAGGAAACCTGCTAATCCCAACTTACATCTAAATTGTCCTTTGAGAGGGGAGGTGGGTGGGGGATGGGGGTGACTGGGTGACAGGCACTGAGGGGGGCACTTGACCGAGTTGAGCACTGGGTGTTATTCTATATGTTGGCAAATTGAACACCAGTAAAAAATAAATTTAAAAAAAAATTTAAAAAAAATAAATTGTCCTTTGTGGAAAAAAAAAAAGAATTTCATTTTGAATCTTGTCTCATCCTCTTTTCAGATTCCCCGGGGAACCCTCCTACTCCCCCACCACCCCCAGTCCCCAAAGCATGTCCCCTGGAGGCCGAGATCAGCCTGGGGCAGGGAGAGGTCAGCAGCCCCCTCGGATAGGGATGCTCGGCTCCTGCTGCTGCGGGCCGGGCGCGGCTCTAATTGTCCCCGGACCTCGGGCTGGGGAGCTGGTGCTGTAACCTCCCACCAGGCCCGCCTCTCAGCTGCACAAACAAAGCCAAATAAAAACTGCTGGCGGCCGCTGGTCCCACTGCGACAGATGTGGTGCCTCTGCACCATCTTGTCTGTTCTTAAGGTTTTTTTTTTTTATTACAAACAGACAGATGTAGCTTGTCCCTTCCATCTTGTTTACGATGCTGCAGGAGCACCTGTGGAGGACGGGTCCCCGCAGAAATCCTTGACTTCCGCTCAGATGGCTTGAGACTCAGCCAGCCGGCTCTGCATCCCCGTCTGCACGTGATTCCGGATTCTTCTGTACACGTTTGCTCTAAGCCCGAGAAACATGAATCACCCAAAGGATGATCCCAGGCGCCTGGGCATCACCTCACCCCATGTGCACGGGATGTTTCCGAAGCGTTCGCATCCGTCCACACGTGTGCAGGGCCTGCCATGGACCGCTCGGCCTTGAGGTCAACCTGTGAGCGGACTCTTGGCTCAGTGGAACCCGTCACTGCACAGATGGCTTCCCTTCCCTGGCCTTGTGTCCACTTAGCCATAGGACCCCCGCATAGACCCCCAGAGAGGGCTGTGACCAACCCCATGTAGACCCTCCTGTCCTCAGAGAAAGTGGCCCAACAACCAGTATGAAAAACAGACACAGAAGCCACCAGAGCGAACGTTCCACCTCAGGGCAGGGAGAAGAGGTGAGGCCCCCAGGAGCGCCCGGGCTGGGGGCTGTTCCCCGACCCCGGGCACCTCCTTAGAATTCTGCAGCCCCACACGGACCATTAAAGACCATCTGCGCTGCATCTCGTTTCCTCAGCACAGACGACGCAAGAGCAATGACACTCATGGACTCACCGTGCCAACCGCTTTTTCTTTTTGCCCCTGTTTCCAAGCCACAGCCTCTGCTGCGCAGCAAAGCACTTCAAGACTCATGACTTAAACACAACCAGCGTGCATTTAGCTCATGCTTCTGTGGGTTGGCCGGGTGGTGCTCCCGGGCCGACTGGCGAGGCCCGCCCATGCATCTCTGATCAGGTGGTGCGTGGGCCGGTGGCTGGAAGACCTAAGGTGGCCTCGGTCATGTGGCTAGCAGCTGGCAGGCTATCGGCCAGGGTGACGAGGCTGACTGGGCCACGTGGCTGTCATCACACAGCAGCCTAGCCCCGGCCTCTTTACAAGGTGGTCCGAGCAAGACGCTAAGGCCGGATGTGCTCTTCGGGTCTTGGCCTGCAGCGTGTCTCCCGCGGCCCACCAGCTAAAGCGGGCTCCGTGGCTGAGCAGCCGGCGTGGGAGGGCCCACCTGAGAGCCTGGGCCCCGGGAGGGGAGGAATTTGCAGCCATGTCCTCACACCCACCACACTGTTTTGTTTCCCTTTTTTCAATTTATAGCCTCTTTAATTGAATAGCTCAGTCGTTTACTTTCGACATTCAGTGTTTACAAATGAAGCATCCCTTCAGCTTGGGTTCCCTCTTTAACATAGAGGATTCAGAAAACTATTTTTAAGTTGTAATCAGACTGAAGTTTTTCAGCCCGAAGTTTTCTTTTTTTTTCTTTCTTTTTTTTTTTTTTTTTCTACTTTGACTACATTATGGTCTGATAATTTGGCCGAATGCTTTCCATTCTTCAGGGTTTTTTTAAAGTCATCTGTTGTGTGTGTGTGTTTAATTCTGAATATTCCCACAGACATTTGAAAGTGAGTAATTTGGGTGATTTGGTACAAATGTACAAAATCCAGACACAATTTTGATTTAGACGTGGAATCAACCTTCTTGGTAGTATTTTAAGTGTTTCTCTGCTGTTATTATCTACGTGATCTGTTCATTTCTACAAAGAGAATGCCGAGTTATTGTCATGAAATTTTACCTGATGTATGCCTGTGCAATGCTGTGGAAAGAATTAAAATGTCATTGATTATATTAGAATTGTATAATTTTTATACAATTCTGGAGAAGTGATTTTTTTTTTATCAGTACCAGACAACTCTCTTTTCCTGCTTCCTGTTGGTTGTGTAGAATTTCCTATCATAGGGATCCCTGCGTGGCGCAGCGGTTTGGCACCTGCCTTTGGCCCAGGGCACGATCCTGGAGACCCGGGATCGAATCCCACGTCGGGCTCCCGGTGAATGGAGCCTGCTTCTCCCTCTGCCTATGTCTCTGCCTCTCTCTCTCTCTCTCTGTGACTATCATAAATAAATAATAATAAAAAAAAGAATTTCCTATCATATTAACATGGGTGCTAAGAATTGACAGAGCCATAATAGGGAGAGCACTGGCTAACTCACTTATATGGTGAGTAGAACTAAAAGACTGTTGTGTTCTTCTTGAAATAAAATTTGCCTATACGTTTAAAAGTATAAATGTGCTCATCCCATTTTAAAATAGAAAGTTTTATTGAGGTAATTGTAGATTCGCTTTCAGCTGAGAGTAATAATAGAGATCTACCTACTTTTTCCTAGTTTCTGCCAGCAGTAACATCCTGTAAACTAAGATCACAACCAAGATACTGACACTGATACAATCCACTAATGCCATTCAGATACTTCCAGTCTTACCTGTGTTCACTTGAGCGTCCGATGTGTATTTAGGTCTTTATTGTTTAATCACGTGTATAGGTTTATACACCTATCCCCACAGTCAAGATACAGAACAATTCCATCAACCATAGAATCCCTCATATTGACCTTTTACAATCCCATTCTCCTCCCTCCTGCTTCCCTCTTCCCACATCCCTAACCCCTTGAAATTACTATGTTCTCCATATATAAAATGTTGTCATCTTAAAAATATTATATCAAAGCCTCACATGGTATGTGACATTTGGAGACTGGATTTTTTTTCACTCAGAATAATTCCCTGGAGACCCATCTAAGTCATTGTATGTATCAATACTTCTCTTATTTGTATTGCTGAGTAATATTCCATGTATCTATGTACCACAGTTTAACCATTCACTCACTGATGGACATCAGAGCTGTTTCTAGTTTGGGGCTATTGGGAATAAAACCACTATGAGCATTGACCTAAAGGTGCTTGTGTGAATATAGTTTTTATTCCTCTGGGATAAGTGTCCAAGAGTAGAGTTTTTTATTCATATGGTAATTTCATGTTTAGTTTTATAAGAAACTGCCAAACTGTTTTCAAGAGTGGGTATATCATCTTATATTCCCACCAACAATGTATTAGTAATCGAGTGCCTCTGCATGCTTGCCAGCATTTGGTAATGTCACTGTTTTTTATTTTCTCCATTCTGATCCATATGTAGTGATATCTCATTATGGTTTTAATTTGCATTTCCCTGATGGCTCATAATGCTGAACATCTTTCATGTGTGTGTTTGCCATCTGCATATCATCTTCATTGAAAAGTCTGTTTGTGCCTTTTGCCCATTTTCTAATTTGATTTTTTTTCTTGCTACTGAGTTTTCAGTGTTCTTTATATATTCTAGATACTATTCCTTTGTGGGGCATGTGATTTGCAAATATCTCTCTTCCCAGTATGTTGCTTGTTTTCACCTTCTTCACCTAGACTTTCAGAAAAGATACATCGTTTTAGCTTTGATGAGGTTTAATTGAAGAGTTGTTTTTTCTTTTCTAGATTGTGCTTTTGGTGTCAAGTCTAAGAACTCTTTGACTAGTCCTAGATGCCAAAGTATTTGTCTTTCTATTTTTTCCTAAAGGTTTTATAATTTCATGTTTTTAATTGAAGTCCATAATCCATTTTGAGTTAATTTTTACATAAAATTTGAAGTTCAGGCTGAAGTTCATTTTCTTTCTTATGGATGTCCCATCACTTCAGCACCATTTGTTGAGAAGAATATCCTTCCTCCATTGAATTGCTTTCAAAGCTTTGTAAAAAGTATGAAACACTTTATGAATTCACATGTCATCCTTATGCAGAGGCCATGTTAATCTTCTCTGAATCATTCCAAGTCTTTGTTAGATGCACTACTAAACTGAGCACTGCTCATAACTTTAGACTCAGCTCCACTTATGTAAATTCATTTCTGAAGATGAAGAAGATGTACCCAAGGCTACTCACTTCAGTTTGCTTTATTATTATTTATTTATTTATTTATTTATTTATTTATTTATTTATTATTTATTTATTATTTTGAAAGTAGAGAGAATGGGCACATGAGCAGAAGATTGGGAGGGCAGAGGGAGAAGAAGAGAGAAAATCTTAAGCAGGCTCTATGCCCAATATGGAGCTCAAGCATGGTTCGATCTCACATGCTAAGACCTGATTGAGCCACCCAGGCACCTCTCAGCATTATTTAAAACAGCAAATAAAAGAGTGGGGAGGGACTCCTGGGTGGCTCAGTGGTTGAGTGTCTGCCTTTATCTCAGGGTGTGATCCCTGGTCCTGGAATTGAGGACATTGGGCTTCCTGCAGGGAGGCTGCTTCTCTCTCTGCCTCTCTCTGTGTGTCTCTCATGAATAAATAAATAAAATCTTTTAAAAAAAGAGTGGAGAGGCATGTCCAAACATAGTAGGTAGGAAAAGTGTGTTCGTTATCTATTGATGTGTGACAAACTATCCCAAAATTTAGTGACTTAAGACAAAAACATTTATAATATCACAATGTTTGTGATATCTAGTCATGGCTTTTCTGGGTTCCCTAAATAAGAGTCTCGTATAAGACTACTCTTAGATGATAGCTGAGGTTTTCTCTGAAGGATCAACCAGAGAAAAATCCACATCCAAGCTCACTGATATGGTTGTTGACATGATTCAGTTACTTGCAACCTCTTAAAAATGGGGGCTCATTTTCTCTTTGGCTGTCTACCCTCAGTTTATTGCCATATGGGCC
Source organism: Nyctereutes procyonoides (assembly GCF_905146905.1). Taxonomy (NCBI): domain Eukaryota; kingdom Metazoa; phylum Chordata; class Mammalia; order Carnivora; family Canidae; genus Nyctereutes; species Nyctereutes procyonoides. Next base: position 86,069,926 of record NW_026575146.1, on the reverse strand, counting down.
TCTCTGTAGTGCAGCTTACTTCATAATAACAAGCAAGCAGAGAAAGTGCAAGATACTGCTATGAATTCTTTGTAAACCAATCATAGAAGTGATTTCCCATTAATTGTGCTGTATTCTATTCATTCAAAACAACTTGTCAAGTCCAGATTACACTTAAGAGTAGGGGATTACAGGGACACCTGGCTCAGCAGTTGAGCATCTGCCTTTGGCTCAGGGCATGATCCCAGAGTCCTGGGATCGAGTCCCACATGGGGCTCCCTATGGGGAGCCTGCTTCTCCCTCTGCCTATGTCTCTGCCTCTCTGTCTACGTCTTTCATGAGTGAATAAATAAAATCTTAAAAAAAATAGTAGGGGATTACATAAGAGTGTGATACCAGAACGGAGAGATTTGTGTTGCCTACACAATAAATAAATAATTATACATTCATTCGGTTAAAAATCATACCCAGTGATTTTTCTATGCTAATTACATGGAGTATGGCATTGTTGTCATGGTTGACAAGGACCTCAGTGTCATCCACATGCAAAACCTATGAAACTTGACCATTATCTTACACCACACACAAAAATGAACTCAAATGAATTAAAGATCTGAATGTAAGATGAGAAACAATAAAAGCCCTAGAAGAAAAGAAAAACAGTAAGCCCCCTGATACCACTTTTGGAGATATTCTTTTGGATCCTACTCCAAAGGCAATAACAACAAAAGCAAAGATAGGACTACATCAGGCTAAGAAAGTGTACACAGCAAGTAAATCATCAACAAAATAAAAGGGCAACCTACTGAAAGAGAGAAGATATTTGCAAACTGTATATGTGATAAGAAGTTAATATCCAAATTACATTAAAAATCATACAGCTCAATAACAAAACAAACAAACAAAAAACAATCCAATAAAAAATAGAGGACCTGAATAGATGTTTTTCCAGAGAAAGCATTCAGACGACCAACAGGCACATAAAAAGGTGCTAAAACCTGTTAATCATCAGGAAAATGAAAATCAAAACCACATCTTACGCCTGTCAGAATGGCCATTATCAAAAGGATAAAAAATTGCAAGTGTTGGCAAGGATGTGGAGAAGAGAACTTTCATACAATTGGTGGGAGTAGAAAATGACACAGCCAATATGGAAAACACTATAGAGATTTCTCAAAAAACTAAAAATAGAACTACCATATGATCCAGCAGTTCCACTTCTGGATATATATCTGAAGAAAATGAATACACTAATTGAAAAAACATATATCCCTATGTTCACTGAAGCATTATTTACAATAGCTAAGATGTGGAAACAACCCAAGTGTCCATCAATGAATGAATGGATAAAGGAAACGTGAGATAGATATAGATATAGATACAATGAAATACTACTCGCCCATGAAAAAGAATGAAATATTGCTATTTGAGACAACATGGATGGGCTTTGAGGATAAGTGAAATAAGTGAATCCTGTGCCAAATGAAATAAGTCTAACAGAGAAAGATAAATACCATGTGACTTCACTTACACATGGAATCTGAAAACAAAACCCAAAAAAGAACAAAAAAATAAAATAAAACTTTCAAAGATTAGATTTGTGGTTGCCAGCAGAGAAAGAGTGGAGGTGGTAAAATGAGTGAAGGCAATCAAAAGGTAAAACTACCAGTTATAAAGTAAATAAGTCACGGAGATATAATGTGCAGTATGGTGACAATAGTCAATAATATCGTATTGCAAATTCTAAAGTTGCTAAGAAAATAAATCTCAAAACTTCTCATCACAAGAAAAAAATCTGTAACTTTGTATAGTGATAGATGGTAACTAGACATATTGTGGTGATAATTTTACAAAGTATACAAATATTGAATCATTATGTTGTACACCTGAAACTAATATTTTATGTCAATTATACTTCAATTAAAAAATGCATTAAAAATTCTCAATTAACTCAAAAGTGAAAAAAATGAACAATTACCAAAAAGAAAAATACATTGGTAGATTTAAACCCAACATCAGTAACATTATCAAACATTATTAACGTTAGAGTAAAATATGGAGGCCAAACTATATGCTGCCTATAAAAAACAGTTTTTGAACATAAAGACACAGAGAGGTTAAAAGTAAAAGGATGAGAAAAGATATATAAAGATAAGAATGAGAAAGAGGATACAACTATTTTATAACCAGTCAAAGATTTTAAAATAAAAAATATTCCTAAAGATAAAGAAGAATGTATCATATTGGCTAAAAGATCAATTCATGTAAAAGATACTCTAAATGAATGTGCATGTAACAGATCTTCAAAATACATGAAACACAAATTTAGAAAACTAGTGGAAGAAATAAATAAATTTAGAATTATAACTAAAGACTTTTATTCTCTCTCCAGTGGTTAACAGAACAAGTAAACAAACAAACAAAAAACTGTAAAGAAAATGAATATCTGGATATGATCAACCAATTTAACCTAACTGAGCTGTATAAAACATGATATCCAATAGCAAAATGTATGTCAAGTACAAATGCCAACATAGGCCATTTGTTGATAGATTTTAAAAGACTCAGTAAATACTAGACATTGAAATCATACAATGAGTATTTTCCCAGACTATAATAGAATCAAATTATTAGAATTAAATTAGAAATTAACAAATATAAAATATGTTTTTAAAATCACAGTGTTTAGAAATAAAACAAAATCTTCTAAATATGCCATGGATCTATTCCCAAAAAACAGAGGAAGGAAAACTTCCAAATTCATTCTATGAGGACAGCATTACTATGATACCAAAACCAGACAAAAATGCTGCATGAAAAGAAAATAAAAGACTATAAGCCAACATCCCTGATGAATATAGATGCAAAAATCTTCAACAAAATACTAGGAAACTAAATTCAAATGATACCTTAAAAGGATCACTCACCACAATCAAGTGGGATTTATTCCAGGGATGCCAATGGTTAATATTCACAAATCAATCATCATAACACAGCACATTAACAAGAAGGATTGAAAACCATATGATCATCTCAGTAGATGCAGAAAAAGCATCTGACAGAGTACAACATTCATTCATGATAAAAAAAAAAAAAAACTCTCAACAAAGTAGGTTTAGAGGAAGCACATCTCAACATTAGGTGTTGGGATTAGACCATAATGGAAACCCCACAGTAACATCACACTCAATGGTAAAAAATTGAGAGTTTTTACTCTAAGGAACAAGACAAGGATATCCATTCTTACCACTTTTTTTCAACATAGTATCGGAAATCCTAAGTGCAGTAATCAGACAAGAAAAAAAAAAGGCATCCAAATTGGTAAGGAAGAAGTAAAACTTTCACTCTTTGTGGATCACATGACATCTCTATACTTCTGAATATACAAGGGAAAAGACAGTCTTTTCAATAAATGGTGTTGGAAAAATAGGACAGCTATATGCAAAAGAATGAAACTGGACCAATTCTTACATGGTATACAAAATGGTGTTGAAAGACCTAAATGAGACTTGAAACCATAAGACTCCTAAAAGAAAATATAGGCAATAATCTCTTTAATATCAACCTTAGCAACATTTTTCTAAATATTTATCTTCAAGCAAGGGAAACAAAAGTAAAAATAAACTACTGGAACTACACCAAAATAAAAAAAATAAAAGCTTCTGCATAGCAAGGGAAACCAACCAAACAAAAAATGCAACCTACAGAATAGGAAAAAAATTTGCAAACAATATATCAATAAGAGGTTAACATTCAAAAAGTATAAAGGACTTATACAGCTTAATAACCACAACAACTACAACAACAACAGCAACAACAACAACAAAATAATCAAGTTAAAAAAAATGAGCAGAAGACCTGAATAGACATTTTTCCAAAGAAGACATCCAGATGGCCAACAGCACATGAAAAGATGCTCAACATCACTAATTGTCAGGGAAATGCAAATCAAAACCACAAGGAGCTATCACTTCGTACCTCTCGGAATCAAATGGATATATTATCAAGCAAATGGAATTATCAAACAAATGAATAACAAATGGAATTTGTTGGAATTGGAATAACAAATGGAATTATCAAACGGATAACAAATAGCAAGTGTTAGCAAGAATGAGGAGAAACAGAAAACACTCAGGCACTATGGCTGGGTATGTAAGTTGGTGCCACCACTATGGAAAAGAGTATGTGGGTTCTTCAAAAGGTTGAAAGTAGAAATTAGAGATACCAAATGATCCAGTAATTCGACTACTGGGTATTCACCCAGAGAAAACGAAAGCACTAATTCAAAAAGATATACGCACCCTACGCTCACTGCGGCATTGTTTACCACAGCCAAGATACAGAAGCAACTCACGTGACCATTGATAGATGATTGAATAAAGATGCGGTGTGTACCTACCTCCATCCATACACTGTAATATATACTAAGCCATGGCAAAGGAAGAGACTGTGCCATTTGGGACAACGTGAATGGACCTAGAAGGTATTATGCCGAGTGAAATGAGTCAGATTGAGAAAGACAATTATCATATGATTTCACCTATATGTGAAATCTAGAAAACAAAGCAACCAAACACAAAAACAAATGCATAAATACAGAGAACAAACTGGCAGTGGCTAAAAATATAAGCCAAGTAAGGGGACCTACCCTCACGTTCCCCCACCAAGCTCTCAACCTTAACCTGCATCTGATTCCTCCTTCCTGTTACAATGAGCAGCTTTCCTCACACCCAAGGCAAATTGCTTCACCTATGATTGGGATCCCAGGTCGTATCTTCCAGAGCCATGGTTCTTTTCTGTTTTTAGTATAATTGACACATAATGTTCAATGTTACATGAATTTCAGGTGTACACCATAGTGATTTGACAAGTTCGTACATTATGCTCTTCTCACCACAAGTGTAGCTACCATCTGTCACCGTACAGCACTATTACAATATCATTGACTCTATTCCCTACGCTGTGCCTTTTATTCCCATGACTTAATTATTCCATAACTGGAAATCTGTATTTCCACTCCCCTTCACTCATTTAGGCCATCTCCCTAAGCACAATGGCTCTTAACCGTGGCTGTACATTTGTATACCTGGTGAGCTCTTATTTAAAAGAAACAAAGAGAGAGAGACAGAGAGAGAGAAGGAAGAAGGAAGGAAGGAAGGAAGGAAGGAAGGAAGGAAGGAAGGAAGGAAGGAAGGAAGGAAAGGAGGAGGGAGGGAAGGAAGGAAGGAAGCTGAGGCTCACTCCAGGAGGGAGTGATAGCTTGAGGAGCGGGGTGAGAGGGAGGGATAGGGATAGTGGCTGGAGCATCCACATTTTTTTTTCAAAGTTCTCCAGGAAATTTGAATGCACAACCAGAGTTGAGAAGGTCCACTCTAGAAAAGACTGGGCCATCAATTATTGCCTCTGTGGGTGGTGGTTCCTTCCCATTAAGTATTTAGACACAATTGAATCTCCCACCAGAAAAATCCCTCCTTCCACCCTGCTCTTCTCATGATGTATTACCCTTTATGCTTCTGAATTCCATTTACTAAAAAAAAAAATTTAATGAACTTTGCATCTATGTTCATGAGGAATATTGGTCTGTAATTATGCTCTTCTTGTCTCATGTTTGGTATCAGGGTCATTCTGGTCTCCTGGAATGTGCTGGGAAGCATCCTCTTCTCTTCCATTTTGTACAGACACTCACGTAGAATTGGTGCCACTCCTTCCTTCAAGGCCAGGTAGATCTCACAAGTGAAACTGAACGGCCTGAAGTTTTCTTGATGGAAAGATTGTTAACTAAAATTTTAATTAATAGTCTTAGGGCTATTCATGCTATCTCATTCTTCCTGAGTAATCTTTGGTGGTTTGCGCATTTTTAGAAATCCATTTCATTTAATTCGATGAATTTATTTATAGTTGTTTATATATAGTTTATATATATAATTTATATATAGTTATTTATAATTGTCCTTTATTTACTTCTTAGTATCCATAGAAAATGTACTGTCAGTTCTGATATTGATAATTATTGCCTTAATTATTGCCTTTGCTCTTTTTTTTCCAGACCAGAATAGCTGGAGATTTACTGATTTTATTCAACTTCTCAGAGAAACTGGTTTCTGTTCCATTTATTTTTTTGTATTCTTTTTCTGTTTTCTGCTTCATTGATTTCCACTCTGATTTATATTATTTCATTTCTTCTGCTTACTTTGAGTCTCATTTGTTTTTCTTTTTCTAGTTTCTTAAGCTGAAAGCTGAGGTAATTTGTTTGAGATCTTTCTTCTTTTCTAAATATAGATGTTTACTGCTATAAATTTCCCTCTAAATGCTGTTTTAATCAGTTTCTTACAAACATTCATGTACTGTATTTTCATTCCATTCAGCTCAAAGTTCTTCCATATTTCTATTTTATTTATTTTTTGACAAACAGTTTATTTGGAAGTGTGTTATTTATTTTCCAAATATTGGGAGATCTTTCACATATTTATCTGTTGCTCTAATTTACTTCTACTGTGGTTCAAGAACATATATTCGACACAATCCAAATCCTTCAACATTCATGGAGTCTATTGTAGTCCAGCATATGCTCTGTCTTGGTAAAGTTCCACATGCACTTAAAAAGTGTGTTCCACTGTCGTTTGATGGAGTGTCCTATAGATGCCAATCACGTAAAGTTGGCTGGTAGTACTGTTCAAATCTTCTATTGACTTAATGATTTTTTTCTCAACTTCTCTTATCAATTAATGAGAGAGGGGTGTGAGATCTCTGATTACATAGGTGGATCTGTCCATTTTGTCCTGAACCTCTCTTTACTTTTCACTATGGCCTGGACCTTCTTCTGAAGCTGAGGTATCTCCGTTAGGGATCATCTCATTTATTTTCCATCTCTTAGGAATCTGGGTCTTCTATCATCAAATAGTCCATGAAATTTTTTAAATATATATTTTGTCTTTTTTTTTTTAGGTAGGAAGATATGTCCAGACCCTATTTCTCATCTTGGCTGGAACCTGAATTCCAGATAGTCACTCTTAGCATCTACCTTCTTGTCATCTATATAAAACCCCATAAATTCCTCTCCCAGATATCTCTTGGAGATATCTAATTATTCTCTATTTTCATTGTCTACTCTTTAGTTCAAACCACCAACTTCTCCTCCTGGTTTGTTATAGTCAGTGATGGATTTTCCTGGTGGATTTTCCTCTACCCACTGTGTCTGAACCTTTCCCAGTCCATTAATCAAAGAGCACTAGGGAATCCTTTATAAAAACCAAAAACACATCATGCTCATGGTTTCCATCTTTAAAACTCCATAATGCTTCAGGGGCGCCTGGGTGGCTCAATCAGTTAAGCACCTGACTCTTGATTTTGGCTCAGGTCAATGATCTCAAGGTCCTGAGATTGAGTCTGATGTCAGGGAGGCTGCTTGAGATTCTCTCTTGCCCTCTCCCTCTGCCCGCCCCCCGCATACTCTCTCAAAAAAATAAATATATCTTTAAAAAATTCCATAATGCTCTGTTCATTCAAAAGCACTGTAAAAGGATGAGCAGATAAGCCACAGACTAGAAGCTATTTCTAGTATTTGTCTAATACGTGTCAAATCAACAAATAACTATACACAGAATATTGAAAAGTTTTTTAAAAATTCAAAGAGAACAAAATCAACCCCAAAGAAAACCTATAAACCAGCCATTCACAAAATGACTCCCATACATATGAAAAGATGCTCTACCTCTCATTAATCAAGGCAATGGAATTTGAAACTATAATAATGCCCCCTGGTAAAAAAAAAAAAAGAAGGTGTTTTAAAGTTTGACAATATCAAGTGTCAACAGGACAGAGAGCAAAAGGAATCACTAAATGCTGCTAAGAGCATATCATTTGATACAACCACCCTAGAGAACCACTACATTTGAGAACTTTCATTCTCCTAGAACCCACCCATTCTACTCTTATTTTTTTCCCATTCTACTCTTAGATTTTAGCAAGGCGACCTTTTATGTAGATATATAAAGACACGAATGTAAGAATGTTCACAGTGGTATTGCTTCAAGTAGCAAAAGAAATGTTTATGGGCTCATCAAAGAAGAATGACTACTCGTGCGATGGAATATAAAGCAGCAGTGAAAAATGAATGGAGTGCAGAAACCGATGCCATCATGGGTGAATCTAGCAAACATGATAGAGGACAGATGCAAGTTACACATTTCAAGCAATGTGATATCAGCTTTATAAAGCCTAGAAGTTAGCAAAATACTGTGTTTGCTTAGAGACACATTCATCTTGTTGCAGTTTCCACAAAAGGGAGTGTGAGATAAAATTAAGAGCAGATCCTAGAAAACACTAGCTGGGGAAAGGGGAGGTGAGAGGAATGGGGAGGCAGCCAGTGAGTGGTACAATGTCAAGCCAGCTCCCATCATGGGTAAGTGGAGCTTAACCCTAGAAAGAAACCCCGTGCCCCAGGATATATCACCAGAGGGGTGAGGGAGATGCAGTATTGATGCACCAACTCCTGTCCATCTTTGTTTGAAGGCTGCTGGGAGGAGGTATTAAGTGCCTGGGACTTCCAGCCTGCTATGATGGGGACAAAGTAGAAAGTCCTCAGGCAAAACAAAAAAAAAAGCCATTGCTTGAAATTGAGAGTTGATCAAGATGGCACCAAACTAGAAAGGGTGGGGTAGCACGCTGGCAGCGGCTGCTGTAGGTAATCACCGAAGAGAGCATACACGTGAGCGGGGCAGTGAGAACACGGCATGAAGTATAGTGGTGACATTTCAGGGTTGAGAAGGGGCTTTAACTAAGGAGAGATACACAGATGCCCTGGTCCTCCTTCCTGAGGCCAGGAGGTGGGTACCTGTAGGAAACAGCAGGCACGCTCCACCAAGAAAGGTCTGAGGTCCTGTTTACCGAGGTGAGGTCAGAGTGCTGTGTACGCACCTCAGCCCTGGATAGTTCCCACTGGTTGAGCGAAGGAGGCAAGGGGAGAGCCATTACAGAAACCTGGGACCGGGAAGAAATGGCTGCAGAGACAAGACCCTGACGCATTGCCTCCACCTGCAGCTGGAGCACCCCCTGGACGGGCCCACCAAGAAGCCTGCTGGAAGCGAGGAAGGGTCAGCCCTCTGGAGCATGGGTCAGGCCAACAAGAGCAGAGACTCCACCTCAAGGCAAGGGATGTTGAGCACAGGTGGTGGTGGGGGGGAATGTATTATTATCAACCACACTTCTGTTTGGGTATTAGGCATCACTGTAGTGAATAGTCAGTCCTGGACATCAGGTCAGCCTTCTGCAATTATAATCAATGAATATATTTCAGTAGTTCAGAGCCTGCTTTTTGCCCCTGATTTACCTCCACGTCCCTAGAGCTGAGCACCAGGCCTGATTCACAGTCCATGACTGACTATTTGCTGAAACACGGGGTCTGAAGTTGGGTGCCTGCCCACAGTGACAGCCTGTTAAACCCAGGCACAGAAACACCAACAACCTCAGGTCAGTAGAAGGCACAATCTCAAGGATCAGTGAGAAGACAGAGGACGCTGTAACAGCTTCAATGAAGCAAAGTGGTAGGTAGGTCGTGGGTGCCAGGGCAGGGTGGTGGAGTGAGCCCGAGGCCCTGCAGGGACCCAGGGCCTGAGACCCAGCCCCAACCCTGGCTGACATCCTTGGAGCCAAATTAGCTTTGAGGCCAGGCAGATGGAGGGGCCCGGGGCTGAGCGAGACCCTCTCCAAGAACCCCTGGATCTCTCAGGCCACCAAGCTCCTTCCTCTGCCAGGATCCTGACATGATAGGCATCAGGCCCCTGATCCACAGGGCCCAGGGGCTGCCATAGGAGGGAACCACCGGCTTACAAAGTGGTGGTCCTCCTTTAAAGTTACAAATCAATACCTGTTCCTTGGAAATCTAGACAATGCAGAAAAGAACCACAAAGAAACTGATGACTACCCAAAATACCTCCACCTAAAGAAAACTCCTGCAGGCATTTCCACTTTTCCTCAGGCATTTCTTTTTCTTAGTACTATGCAGGCACATTTCATGTGCTGTGACCTGTGGCATAGGTGGCTGTGTAGTGTGTCAGTGCTGCAGGTTTTAGGTGGTTGTGCATTCTGTGTGCCGCAGGATTAGGAAGATGTGTGTTGTGTATGGTGAGTGTGAGCATTGTTCGTGTGTTGTACCACGTGTGCTGCATGCGAGTGTGCATTGTATCTATGCACGTACCCTGTGTGTACACGTCATCTGTGTTGTGGACTATTTCACGCATGTACATCAAGTGGGATGTGCAGGATGCATGTGTGTGGCACCCACCACACCGCCTTGGGTGCATGCCCCGTGGGTGTGTGTGGCTCTGTGTGGGGCCGGAGCCTCTACAGGCAGCAGAGAGGGCACACAGGCCGCGCATCGGGGCCATGTCACAGCTGTCCCCACTTTATAGCAAATCATATGGATCCAGGTATGGAATTGGCAGAGACTTTCCTTTACAACTAAATTTAAACATTTAAAAGGAAGTTCATTTAAAATATATATTTATATATATATATGATGTGAATAATCCTGGAGGAGTAAGTTTGAGCAACACCACACTAGAGGAACTTTGAATCCTTCTCTCATTCTCCATGATTTCATGATGCACATTCTGAGTGTTTCTTCCAGAAACTTAGATCTATGATGGGGGGTGACTATACATATTCATAAATAGATCACATGTAGTTAGAGGAGCCAAGCTCTCCCACCCTCTGAAGAGCCGGCCTAGACCTGGATCACCCTCTGGCCTCTGGGCAGGTGGAATCCAGGGGCGCATGTAACTCAGGGCGCACCCCGATGGGACATGGGAACAGCCTAAGCCTGGCACCAACACCCCACTAACGGGCATCTCCTACGAGGCCCCCAGGCAGCTGGCCTCCTCCTCCCGGGGGGAAGCCCACACCCCCGACGGTGGAGCAGAGCCTCTCCACACACTCTCCATCTTTCCTCGCTGGGGGAGGAGATGATCCAGGGCTGTGGGAAAGAAGCACTGTGGGCCTTGCCCTCAGTGTGATCCCGGGGTGCCCTGGGACCGAGCATCCACTGGCCGCGGGCTGAGCCATGGTCACCTGGACACCGGGCTTGTCCGCAGACTTCCAGTGACTGTCACGGCCAAGACCCCACAGCAAACGTTCTATATGGTGTCTGGCAGTTTCCACGTTGCTTTTACCCACATGCAAGAATCCCCCTGAACCAACCTGTGCAGGTGATACGCTCATTTTGCCAGTCGGGGGGGCCACGTGTGAGTCTCAGGAGAACTGAGGCAGTGGGCAACTCTGGAGGACTTTGGGTGTCTGGAGAGCTGGGTCAGGTAGGTTCACCTTGGAGTTTCTGATGCTTTCATTGCCACGTAAGACCCTTCTGTAGCATCACATGGCTATCAAGGGACAGAAGTGGCATTGACCCAGGTGTTCCGATGTCCACACCCCTACTTCTTCTACTCCACCCAGGCCACCCCGGCATGTGCTGGGGGTTCCCCGCCCCCGCACCTTCCCCAATTGCCCAAGTGCAACCCCGCACCCACCAAGAGCTCTCAGCTCCACGGAGACGCCTGCTCCCGAGTGCTCCCTCTGGAGAGCTCCCAGCTGGCCACACCTCTCCAGGCGGAGAGCCATTTCTCTCCGAGACAGGCAGGGAACATAATGAATGAACAAGACCTTAAGGAAAAAGGAGAGCAGACCATATTTTTCTTTCTTTCGAGATAAAAATAATATGCCTGCACGTCAGAATCTCCCATGACAGAGCTAATGTCCAGGAGCAAAACAAGAAAAAAAAATAAAAATAAAAATGAAAAGACCAACCAACCTCCTCTTGCTAATACAAACATAACAACAGACCCCTCTGACGACCAGCGAGCCGCCCAAAATCCTTCCGAGCGGAGCTGGGCCGCGGTACCGATGAGAGCTCTAGAGGAAAGTCTTTCTTTGGCTTCATCTTACCCCTCTTCGTTAAGTGCGGCCGGAAAATATCTGTAAAATTTAAACTAAAACTTAATGGCTTATGTAAGAATGCTTTAATAAAAATATGTTGGCAAGGTTATTGAACTGTACAGTTAAACCCCTCCCACCCAGTTCTTTTCACTCTAATTTCTGTCTAAAGCTTATTCAGCAAACCAAAATGCCAATGCTCTCTTTCAATTTCCACTTCTTTGAACCTGCTAATTTACGAATCAGAAAGGATTTATTTGTGTTATTAGCTACGTGTAACCTCTTGTTGAAGAAGTAGTTTTAAATACTGAAATCCTGAGATGCCCTGAGATCCACCAAATATCTCAAGAATGGCTTTGATTTTTTTTTTCTGCAAGCTGTGTTTGATTTACATCAATTAGGGCCTCCACATAAGGTATCATATAACAGGAAGGCTAATAACCCAGAAATAACCTCATTAAAAGAGACAGCATATCAGTCTAAACAGAATGAACTCTAAGCAGAAAAATTAGTGACCTGGAAAGTAGCAGGAAGAGGTAATGGCAGTACCCAGAAAAAAAATACATTCCCGTTAGCGAGTCAAAGGAGAAATCACCAGCAATAAAGTAAAAATACAATAGAAGCAGAAGCAGGACATTTTTTTAATGTTTTTAATCTATTCGAATCCTGGAACATACAATTTATTTTGCCCCAGTCAAAAATGATCTCTGAAATCATGCGTGTACTCCTCGTAGCCTCGGACACAGAGACGCTGCACCCAGGCTGCTCGTGTGTTGGGTGCACTGCCCGCATCTCCACGGCCCAGCAGGCTCCGGGGCTCCGAGTTTTCCCACCATCGTGAGCCGTTTTGCAGGTTTGCCCGTTACCCACCGGATCCCAGTCCATACAAGGTCTTCTCCTCACACGGTGCCTTATTCTACCATCAGAGAAACAGTTCTCCCCACTGCCTGTCCATATGGGTCCCAAGTGCTCTCCCCTGGATTCCCACACTGGGGGAATTTTATAAATAAAAAGTTTGCCAAGAAAATGACAGCATGAAGCCTCACACATGTGCTTTGGCTGATGAAAGACAGAGAAATAGAGAAAAGGAAGGAAGGAAGGAAGGAAGGAAGGAAGGAAGGAAGGAAGGAAGGAAGGGGAGTTACATCAGAAGTAGACCATTTCTTTCTTTTTTTAAAAAGAATATTTTATTTATCTACTTGAAAAACACAGAGAGAGTGAGAGAGAGAAAGAGCAAGCACGTATAGGGTGAGGGTAGAGGGAGAAGCAGACTCCTGCTGAGCAGGGAGCCAACCCCGGAACTCCAGGATCAAAACCCGAGTCCAAGGCAGGCGCCCAACCGACTGAGCCACCCAGGCACCCGACCGAGGTGGACCATTTCTAAGCGCAAGAACTGGAAGGGGGAAGTAGACATGTTGTCCTTGAACTGCTGGTGTCTGGAGAGCCTGGCTCCCCATGGGCGACCCTACAAGACTGCATTCAAGCGACACCCAGGTCCTGAGCTAGTAGAGCTGGGCCTCAGCAGAGACACAGCTCAGCCTGATGCTTGTACGCGGCAGGTTAAGAGTGAGAGTGCAACTGAGTCCGTGAGAGCACCCTAAGCATCTCTCACTCCGATTTCCTGATGGCCATTCCTGGACAGGTTGAGCCACCAGACAGAAGGGTCTTCTCTGGGCACCCTTGGCTTTGGAGCAACTCCTCAGCAGGAGGAGACTTAAGGCCCTACATCCTTTCTCCCACCAAGCAGAGAAAGAGGAAGGGCGCCGAGAAGAGCAGGAATCAGAGACCAACCACACTGGAGCTGCCTCCAGGGCCTCTGGGCCTTGGGGCCGACAAAGACCTCCCCTGGTCACTTAGGCCACGTCATTTCTCCCCTGCACCACCCCTCTCCAGCAGGTGGATCCATCGGGGTTCCTGGTACTGGGCTCCCAGGTACAAGACCTGATGTGAGGTTGAGGCAGGAAGGACAGATGAGGGAAGGGTGAGAGTGGGGGCTCTCTGAAACAGTCTGACAGGAGACCCGCTGCTTCCTGCACCTGATCCTGGGCTCTCCTCTGTTCCCCAGGGAACCATGCACGTGGCCTGGATCCCATGGTCAACACAGGGCTCCTGGGTCTGAAGCCACATCCCCTTCCTTCCCCAGCTGCACCCTCCTATCTGGTGTCCCCACCTCCCCCACACAAGTCGAGAGCACCCCTGCCTTCTCCCCCTGGTCCTCATGCCCTTTCCTGGCTCCACCATCCCCACCCAGAGCCCTCCTTCCTGCCCCCCAGCCTCAGCCACACAGCGCTCAGGCACCAGCTCCCCTCCCTTCCCGATGGTTTTCACCAACACCAACGTGCTCCCCACCATTTCCAGCCTCACCCTCTGCCCTAACTCTGGAATCGTGAGATCCCTCCCCTGTTTTATTTGCCGCTGTTGTGTCTCTGGTTGTTGTTCCTTCACTGTTTCGGAACGGCGGCTAACGCCAAGGCTGCTTCTGCAGGACGGGGACCAGGGGGCCTGGCGGGGAGCGGGGGTGGGGCTGAGGACCTGGGCAGAGGGGCAGCTGTTGCCCTGTGGTGAGGATGGACCAATGCTGCCATGTGTTCTCTTTTACCAAAAGAAAAACAACTAAAATGAGAACTCGGGATTTTCGAAACCTCCTAGGATTGGCAAGCAAGCAATCCAAGAGCGGTTTTATGCATGCGTTGGCCAACGAGAACGTGCTGGTGGCCAAACAGGCCTTTGGACTGGGGGCTGGGTGCTCCCTCCCGGAGAGGAAGAGCAGCTCCCGTGGGGCGGCAGGTGCCCACCTCTCCCACAGCCCCCCACGGTGGCCCAGGGCCAGGCAGATGTCGCAGTCTGGGGACCAGCGGGGGCGAGGGGGACACCAGGCTTCCTCCCCATCCTCCCAACCCCAGGGTGGGCCCACCTTGACTTTCCTCACGGCATCATTAAGGCGAAGAAAACAACCATAAAGAGCTTCCCTTGGACTCTGGGGATGGCCAGGAGGGCTGAGAGCTTCTGAAGTAGACCCCTTCCGAGCCACGTGGGCCCCTCTATAAATAAAGCTTCGACAATTTGGGGAAAGCCTATTTATTCATCTGATAGATCACAGCGGCTCCTTGGGTGCCTGGAGCCCCGTGGTGTGATCCTCAAGCGCTCAGCTCCCTTCCACCCAGTTAGGCCTCTTCCCAGGCAGCACCCTGGAGGTTAACCCCTTGGGTGAGCAGGTGCAGCACCCAGGAGGTTAACCCCTTGGTCGAGCAGGTGCCTGACGTGGAGCAGTCCTCACAGCAGGCCGCGCTCCGATCCGAGCCATTAACACCGAGGCGGAGGCCAATGCCAAGGGGAAATTATTAATAAGCAGCGGCTGAGCGACTCCAAGCCAGCAAAACATTTCGAAAGTGGCTAACGGCTAAAGGGAAGGGGCGGGCGAAGGGAGGAGGAGACTGGGCTTGTGTTTTTCTCAAAACAGTATGGGAAAGAAAAGAAGAAGGAAGGAAGGAAGGAAGGAAGGAAGGAAGGAAGGAAGGAAGGAAGGAAGGAAGGAAGGAAGGAAGGAAAAGGGGAAGGGGAAGGGGAAGGGGAAGGGGGAAGGGGAAGGGGAAGGGGAAGGGGAAGGGGAAGGGGAAGGGAAAGGAAGGAAGACCAGGGAACTGCAGACACGGGATTATGGAGAAAACAGTTCTCCCCCGCTCTGGGCTTCCCCAGCCTCGAGTGCGGGCATCACAAGCTGTTCTGGGGTCAGACTGTGCGGAGGGAAGCCTCCTCCGCCTCCGCTCTGTCGATCCCGGGGGCTGGACAGCTGTGCGTTGTCGGGGGCTGGCCCGTGCGTGTTGGGGTGCCTTGCAGCATCCCTGGCCTGTACCCTCCGGAGGCCTGCAGCAGCCCTGCCTCCTGCAGCGGCAGCCACGATGTCTCCGGACAGGGACAAACGCCGACTGGGGCACAGAATCAACCCCTGGCTGAACCACCGGACAGACTTACAGATAAACTTGAAAATCAATGCAGGAAAAAAACAAAAAAAACAAAAAAACAGTGAACAAGAGCCTTGGAGAGAGCCGACCTGGCTCAAGACGAGCTGCACCCCTTCCAAGGTGACCTTGGTCAAATTACTTCACATCTGCGTCTCAGCTTTCTCATCCACAAAACGGGATGATACTGAGCACCATGAACCATAAACCAAGCGCATAAGGTTCGTATGGGGGTGAAAATATTTTTCACGCGGTGTCCTTTGCACAAAGTTACCCCCCCCCGTAAGACATTAGACATCACCCCCCCCCATCGCTGTGACTGTTATCATCATCATCACAATCTAACCCACTCGTTCCGATCCCCCAAGCCAGTCCTCTTCCCTCACAGGAGCCCTTTGCTGTGTTGGAGATTGATCAGTAATACCAACCTCCCCCTTTCCCACTCCCCCAAACCAAAAAAAATATATATATATTCCACCAAGGCCAACTGCAGAGCCTTAACATATTTGTATTCGTCATGTCGGGGTCATTTGTAAGTGACTGGGATCAGCTCTTAGAAGAAGAATGTTCCAGGATGCTGCGGGTCAGCTCCAGATGCCAGAATCACAAGGGAAGGCTGCGGAACCAGCCAAGGGAGGAACCAAGGTAAATCTGGGGGCTCACAGTAGCAGGGGCTACTCTGTGCTCCGCTCAGAACGTGGCATTTGGAAATAATTTGTGCCAGTCTTTTTCCCCCGTCTGTTCTTGAATCACCCTGCTCAAGATTCAAAATCCGCCCCCCCCCCAAAAAAAAAAAGATTCAAAATCCTGGGAGAGAGTGTCTGGGCCGGGGCCACATCTCACCCCCGGCTTGCATGGGACACAGGGCACTTTGTCAACAGGCCTTCCAAGGCTATGCAGTGGGTAAGGGGGAGGCCCTTTCCTGAAAGGAGCCTGGAGAGTTGTTACCCTCTGAAGAACAACAATATGGGGAGGACGAGGGGGAGCAAAGGCAAGGAATGTTTGCCACACTCTGTCCCCACCTGCCCTTTGCCGGGCTCCCTGGCACAGAGAGAAGTTTTCCACTTGATTAGGAGTCACTTCCCGCCCCATCAGGGCCTCCCCAGTAGGTCCCCAGCCTTAGCCTGGCCTGACCTCCCAACAAGAGGAGGAGGCCCAGTCCTAGAAGGTGCTAGGCCAAGGCTAGGCCCTCCACTCTTCCTCCCAGCCCACTCCATCCTCACCTCCATTTATGAGCAGGAGCGTGATGAAACCACACCCAGAAGTCGGTCCCTGAGGCTCACGAATCCACCGTCTCCTTCTGGAATGAAGCCCACAGAGGTGCCAAGGAAGGCACGTGGCCTCCGTGGGGTGCAGCTAATGGGGAGCTCAGCGAGAGCTCCGGCCGGCGGAGTCGGGGCTATTGATTTGTCAAGACACGAAACAACCTGAGAGGCATCTTTCTGCTGAGGTTACCACTTATCCCGGAAGAGGCTCTTGGCACAAAAGCATGGCATGAAAGCTTCCCTTCGATGGCAGGAGAAGGGAAATGTGAGCCACGCGCAGAGAGCAACTTGGCACCCAAGATTTATTAATATTTTAAATGTGGAAGACGGGCGTGTTCCAGGGCTTACTCACGGCTTTGCTGGGAGAAGAATTCGGGTAAACAAATCCACATCCCTGGAAACAGAACCTCACCTTCACATCTCCATTCCCCACCCGATAACAAGGGCGGTGAGTCCACTCGTGCCTTCCAGACCAACACGGGGACGGGTTCGCTACGTGTCTGTGGTTCCTCCATCGGGACGTCCGTGAGGACAGAACGGAACTCGTCATTTGATTATGATGCACAGAAGGGATGGAATCAATTTTTCCATAGATGCAGAATTTGGCCACGAAGAGACCAGACCGAAAGTTGAAGAAAAAGAAAAAAAAAAAGAAAGAAAGAAAAGAAAAGAAAGTAAACCGGGGACACTTTGTTCTTCACACAGCGCTTGGTCTACTCAGATGAATCCGAACGAGAAATAAAAATAATCACAGGTCATTTGGTGGGCAGATTCCTGCTCCCGGGTTCCCTGCGATTTGTTCAAAGGAAGCCCGTGCCTCCCACCTGCCCCTCGCAGAGACGGCCTGGCCCGCGTGTCCCCACATCAAGCAGTCCAGGTGACACGGGCAAACGTCACCGAGGGCTGCGGCCTCCAGTCCCACCGGTGACTTGCATCTCACGGTGAACGCGGAGGAGATCAGTGGTGACAACCCAAAGGGGAACACGCTGGCTGAACTTCAATCATCTTAGCCAAAGGGAGCGAAAAGTCAGGCACAAATCGGTCAGTTTAAGAATCCATTTGCCTTGCCTTTTTATTTTATTTTTTTTAACTATTTTTATCTGACTGTAGCAGGATCAGTTAAGATCCTCGAGGGCCTTTCAAGACCGTCTCCTGCCAGACTGTCGGCTGAAAGGAGGTGCCTTATTAAGGATAATATTTAAAAAGAACATCTGACACGGTATTTCATAATTAGACTTTGCATCTCGTCCGCGCTCTCAGGATGCGTCTGATAGCTTGTTCTGGGCTGGGTCCACCGAGCCCGCAGGGGATTGTCTCCCCACGTTCCTTCTCGGGGTCAGACCTACCTGCTGGAGAGCCTGGGTCCTCCAGACCTCCGACTCCAGCCCCTGGTTTTGCTCCTCCCCGCTAAGGCCCCCCACGCGGAGCGGGCATCTCTTGCAGCTGTCCCCACTGTCCACCCCGGATGACACCTGCCTCCTCACCAGGCTGCCACCGCTGCTGCGCGCTAGAGCCCTGAGGCCTCCGCTCCACCAGGCATCTGGTCCAGATGGCCGCGTTCTGGAGACACCCTGGGTGCGGGAATGAAGCTGCTCCAGTGGGATCAGCCCGCAGGCGGGGACAGAGCTGAGGCCAGAGGAGCCAGGGCGAGAGAGGACAGTCACCTCTGTCCATCATTGTGGTCCATCATCGTGGGATGATAACCCACGGTGTTACCACGGGAGGGCCAGTCGGTGTGGGGTCTCTGTGAGAGCCGGGAGGCCCCAGCCCGGGTGGCGGGGAGGGGTGCTCCACGTGCACATCTGGGCCACCACATCGGATCCCGTGGTGGGTTTTGCTTTGCATGTGGAGCCGATGCAGACCCACCTGTGAGGCCTGATTCTCCCAGACCAGGTCTGGACAGTCAGGCAGTGGGATCCTCTCTGTCCCCACATGTGGTGCGGGCACCACAAGTTCCCCTGGGGCCTCCCTAACTGGCTCAGATGCTACTACTCCCCAAGGTCCTCTTCATTCGGACTGTCATGGAGACAGAAGTCATCTCCAGGGCACAGGGAAAGAATGGTGATCAGGAAAGAGGCCGAGCTCGTCCATGCTGTGCTCCCGTGGCATGGGGCCCACGTCCTCAGAGGGTGCACACCCCAGCCAGCGTGCTCCTGCCTCCCTGGCAGACAGCGGCCCTCTTCAATGCAAGAGCACCTCCTTTGTCACCCGGGTCTGATGCTTACCATGTGCCCCATAATCATGAAGGGAGTGGCAAACAGCAGCTTGAAAACCAAACCTAGCCTGACTGCATTCTTTCCAGAGAGCCAGGACTTTTATACGTTGCTTTTGATTGCCATCAGGAGAGGCAGCCCCGCTCAGGTTCCCCAGGATCTTTGCCGTGCTCCCTAATCTTACTGCCCGCCCACCGTATCAGCTGGTAGCACCTGAATGGCCCAGGTAGACATGCGCACTTGCTACCCTGAGAATAATTAAATGAAAGGCAGGATTCTGATAAGGAGAAATGAATATTGAGACAGTGCAGATGGAAGGGATGCAAGAATGAAAGGCTCGATGTGGGGGACACTCCCTGGCATGTTGGGAGCCGTGGGAAGTCAGCTAGGGCTGCCACAAAGGAAGGAATGTGCAGGCAGGTGAGAGTCTGATTATAAATCGAGGTGGAATGGGACCCGCTCTCTGGGGCCAGGACACTGGAAATCTGACCTTCGCCCAAAGTTTCCTGAGACTATCATTCTCACTCCATCTTGGCGTCTTTGTTCTATCTGTAAACCATCTGTTCTAAAATTCGCCTTTTAAAAATTTTGCCTAGCTTAAAAAAAAAAGTATCCTCCTCCCAAGGGATCAAATTCATGATTTTCATATGATATCTATGTTTCTTCTGATATACATTAATGGAGCGCCGCGGTGGCTCAGTGGGTTGGGCGTCTGACTCTTGATTTCCACTCAGGTCATGACCTCGGGGTCCTGGGATTGAGCCCTGCTTTAGGCTCCCTGCTCAGTGGGGAGTCTGCTTCTCCCTCTCCTGCTCCCTCTGCTTGTATTCACTCTCTCTCTCTCTCTCTGTCAAATAAATAAATAAAATCTTTAAAAAAAAAAAGCAAGACTGTGACAAAGGCTTTCATTTAAAGGAAGCCACTTTTTTGGGCAAACAAATCAGCATTGATCAATTGGGGCATCTTTTCTCAGCTCTCCGAGTCTGGGATGTAGAATCCCTTTTGACTTTTCATCTCTCAATCCCACTGATTCTCAGAATTGTGTTCATTTTCCCTTCTCCCCTCAAGTTCTCCCAACCTTCCTCTGCTGACCTGGACATCATGTGTGGGGTGGGCCAACATCACCCGAAGCTCAGCATGGCAACAACTGAAGTCGCTCTGAGTAGACTATGGAGCCAGCCCATGGGGCTCAGAAGCCCGCCCCACCACTCAACAGCTGCGTGATTAGGAGCACATTGCCTAGTTTCTTCATGACCCAGTTTCATTATCTGTAATGGGGATGTATTTGGGATGATAATGCTATCTCCCTACTAGAGTGGTTGGACCAAGTTAAAGGAGTTCAAGCACGCACACACTTAGAACAGTGCCTGGAACATAAAAGCACTCCCTATGTGTGAGCTATCATTACAGTTATTACTTATTATTATACCCTGCTAAACAGATTCCTTTCCCAAATACCTCATTCTCCGAAGTTCTCAAGTTCGTTTGCTTCCCTCCTTCTCTGACATCCAGCTTTGCTATCTCCCCCTGGGAGGAAGCCATGGGATTCACCCCCTCTGTCCCACCAGATTGCCACTCCCAAGACATTCTCTGTTCATTCACTTCATGCTCAGCTCAGGACACCAGCCTCCAGCAAGCTGCCTGTCTTAGACCTCACCCCCATTCATCCAACTTGGCCTAGATCACCTTTCTGCTTCTCTGTCTGGAACATCCGATATTTCCCTACTTCCTAACCACTCGAGAACAAGCTTTCTGACAGGCCTCACATAGTCCTATCACCCATATGTCTTAATGTCCCTACAGGCATTGTCGTCTGGGTCAGATCTTCCTACCACTCCCCACTGGGTGGATTCAGACCACCTTGTGCACTTCACACTGCACTGCCGCCTCCCAACCTTAAAACTCCCTTCATGGTTATATAACCAAGTTCCCTTCTTCCAGGAGCACTTCTGACTCTCATGGCTGCCCTCATGTCCCAAGGAGCTAGCAGAAGACCTGGACTCATTCCTCCCCCACCTCTGTTGTCTGAGCTTGTGGGAGCAGAACCCGACTAAGCTGGCTAATCACAGTCTTTGCGAAGCCACGATGATTGGTCCAAGTGAGTCCGTTGAGCCCATCAGAGTCCTTCTAGAGGGCTACAGAGGTTGGTCCAAGTGGCCAGCTGAGCCACTCAGAGACACTCCTGAGGAGTTTCTTACTGGGTCCCATGGGGTAAGCTTCCTTCCGCTGGGAGGCAAGCTCCAAACTACCCCGGGGAAAAGTGCCAGTCGGGTGGGGAGGGTGACACACAAGAAAGCAAGTCCTGAGAGCATCATTTTCTCTGCTTTCCAGATGCTCCTGGCCTCTCCGTGATTTCACGTGAAAACACCACCAGAATCTTGCCAATGAATAACCACCTGCGTTTTCTAAAAAGCTATTTAGAGTTGGTTTATATTTTTGGAAAGTAAAGAAAGCTTATTATCCAGTCTTGATTAAGTGTGTATATTTTTTTGCTTGTAGTTGTTCACGTATATGAGTCATCTCTCTCCGTTAGGGAAGGGATTGGGTCCCGTGCTTCTCTTATGTCTCTCTCAGGACTCAGCACAACCTTGGGCACAAAGCAGGTGCTCACTACGTACTTAGGGCCATAGAGTATGTCACAGTCAGCCTGGAGGTCCCATTGCCAACAGGAAACTTCCACCTTTTCTGGCGCTAGCCTATGAGAGCACCAGTCACAAATGTGCAAGAACTGAGTCACAGAGAATTATGGTTTTCTCAGTAAAGGTTGCTTAAAACAAAAGCCCATTTATCTGCCTGCAGAAGACATTTAATCAATTTACATGAGGGATTTCAAAATTAGTCAGACTGTAATGAACTATGAAATACTGATTAATGCATTTTTGCAATGTTTGATTAGAAACTTAACACGTATGCTAGCACATTTTTACCATTACAGCATTTATATGTTAATATTTTGTTTCCTACAATTGCCAGAATAGATACTCTGAATTGCAGAACCGGAGTGTATTTCTGGTTAACAATATGTGAAGTCTTTTTACCAGGAAGTGCTTCTTGATGCTAAAAAGGTATATTTTTTTTTTTTTGGAGGGTGGAGGGGAGTCGCTCAAGAGGTACATTCCATTTGGAGCTGATTATTGGCTGTTAAATTATTTGGAGATCCTCCAGAAACAACTGGGAGAGGAGGCCACCCATCTCCCACCTGGCCCTCCCCTAACAACCAGGCATTCTCCAAAAGTAGAACCATCCAAATCTTACGATCCCGATTTTATGAGACAGAAGGAGCTGAACTCTTTTGGCCAGAATTTGAAATAAGCACCACAAACCAAAATGTTTATTAGGTTCCTCCCCAGACAAAGGAAATTAACTGTCTATTAACCAGAACGTTTTGAAAAATGCCCTCGGACTTATGGAGATCACAGTTTTCATTTTGGATGCCTCCAAAGACTTCTGTGTCCATGTACTTCATACTCCAGAAGGCAAGTGAGTCTCTTTCATGTAACGTGAATTCCCTTCTCCTGGCAACATCAACCAACCCAGAACATCGGGTGAGTCCTGAAAGGGACAGCACTTTGAATTGCGAGAATCCAATCAATTAGGAGTATGACCTTCTAATTTTAGATACTTAAAACAAGTCCCACTTGTACACATGCAGAAAACCTCTAAAGAGGTGAATTGATACACATACGACATACACACACGCACGCGCGTGCGCTAAGTGTTAAAAATTAGCAACTAGGGCAGCCCGGGTGGCTCAGAAGTTTAGCACCACCTTCAGCCCAGGGCATGATCCTGGAGACCCAGGATCGAGTCCCACGTCGGGCTCCCTGCATGGAGCCTGCTTCTCCCTCTGCCTGTGTCTCTGCCTCTCTCTGTGTGTCTCTCGTGAATAAATAAATAAAATCTTAAAAAAAAAAATCATCAACTAAAGAATTTGAAAATAGGTCCACACAGTAAGTTTCTAAAAGCACAAACATCCTGAGCACTGCCCCAGCCAGGAAACCATCTGACAAACGCTGGTTTTGAAAGGTACCCTAGGGGAAGTTCCATCTCCATAGAGCATGCTAACTCCAAAAATAAAAAATACACAAATGCACTCCCGTTGTGAAGAGGGAGAGGTCACATGTGTGAGTGTGCACATGAGCGCACGTGGTGAAAGGAACACACTTCATGATTATCACAAGTGCAAGCAATTATCTCGCGTTTAGATTTTAAACCTCCTCAGAATTTTAAAAATCATTATTTTGCAGGATCGCCATTATTCTGATTCATTAGCAAGGCATACTTATTAGGATCTTAAAATAACCAGGCTGCTGGACATGTAAAAACATGTTTCTTGCCGTCATGACAACCAAATAACAACAATAATGCTCACATCCGAATGACTATGGGGAACAAAGTTATTGTGCCTGAATATAGATAAGTTAATTATGGAATCATCAAAAGAACAACAGCTCTGTCAATGCAAAGATGATTCTAAAATAATCAATAATGACAATCTTGTTTGGTAATTGGCTATTTGTTTCCAATATGGGATCTACGTTTAGTCTGCATGGAAATGCAGCAGGCTCTTCAGCCAGGAGGGGAAAGAAAAAAAAAAAAGGAAAATCTTTCAGTTTAGGGTTGGTGGTTGTCAGTAGCAACAAATAATGGAAAATTGCCATCTGGCTTCTTTTTTTAAATGAGATTTGAATAATCAATTTAATAATGGATAGAGCACTTGCTTACAGAAATAATCCATTGTCATCGCTGGGGAAAAAAAAAGAAAAAAAAAAAACTTTGGCACAAAAGACAAAGCTCTGCAGTAGACTATAAGGTAAAGCAAATAAACATCTATGTACATGCCACAATTTTTATTTTCACTGCTGACTTTACATAAACTAGAGAATAACTCTTCCTTCTATATGCTTAGCTCTTCACATTCAGTGTTTAATAATCAGGACAAAATCTACAGAGCAGTTGGCTTGCTATAGGCATTCAACTCTACTGATGGCTCATGGAGAAGATGACACACACAAACGGGGAGATTTTTTTTAACACATTTTCTTCCCTGTCGTCATGTGACATATAGTGGGAGAGGCCCGATTTCAGCAGAACGGAAGGAGCCGGAATGCATCTGGCTGTGGTGTGTGGGTGTGTGCGCGCGTGTGTTTCCTCTACACAACTGCCTCGGAGGAAAAGACTATTTAGGAAAGAAGAGGAGGATGACACCGAGGTTCAGGGTGACTCATTCATTTACACGATAACAATGAAAATAGCAGGGAAAGGTGTCCCTACCCCATGCAGAGCAGGAATGATGACACCAGAATATAGGGCTTGTGTCAGGTCGTTGTGTGCTTTTTTAAAAATGAAATATGCGTGTGTGGGATCCCATTGGCCTCAAAAGATCCTTGAAGCTTTTACTCAGACATTCACCATGTGATTTGAAGGAGAAATAGGGGATGGATCCCAGGCCCTGCCAATTTGGGGAGGTGGAATTTGGTCTCCCAACAGCGGCGTCCAGGTGTGCAGACCTGTCTGACTGGAAGGTGGGGGTTCTCATCGCCTCCTTGGCTTGAAAACGTGAGCGTGGGAGGGGGGATGGCCCTGCAGAGTCCTGTCCGCTTGCTCTTTCTCTGAAACTCCTGATCCTCAGGGCCGAAAGCTCCCTTTCCTCCTGCACTGCTTCCTCCCCTTGGTCTCTATCCTTCTGTTACACCCCCTCTTCCCAGGGGCACAGTGTTTGCCTCCTCTCCCTCCTCTCCGAGGAGAGAGACTGTTTCCTTTTCACCCCTGCCCCTCCCCCAGCCCAATCCACTTTTAATTCACTCCCAGGAGACCTGCAGTGACTCCGGCCATCCCTGGGTCAGGGTCCCATTAACTCCCTTCGCTCATCAGGGAAGTTGAAGCTGGTTTCCTTTCATCCCTGAGACTCCCTCTGCAACATGACCTTGCACGGGACACCAGTGCTCCTACTCACACCCTCTTTGTGGCTGGGGCTGGTGGCTCCCCCGCCCGGAGCCCCCCAGAGACCACACACACACACACACTTGCCCTGTGCCTCCCGGGACCCCCTCCCTACTTCTAGCAAAAGCAAAGACAGCCATGTCTTTCATCCACCCACAACCTTCTGAGTCATTGCCCCTCATACCATGTCCACCCAGATTCCTGTTACGTCCTCATCATCACAAACAGATTCAGTCCCAACAGGGCCTGAGCGCTGGCGGGCAGGTGCATTAGACTCCTCTGTCTGCTGCAACAAAACACACAGACTGGGGGGCTTAACGACAGACATTTATTTTCTGTCAGGGCTGGAGGCCACAGAAATTCAAGATTGAGGTGTTGGCATCTTTGGTTTCTCCCGAGGCCTCCCTCCTTGGCTCACAGATGCCCGTCATCCTCCTTGGTCCTCACCTGGTCTTTCTTCCACGCGAGGGCAAAGGTGTGTCTGTCTCTTCATGTGTCCAAATCACTTCTTCAAAGGACGCCAGTCCGATGGACTAGGACCCACCTTAAAATAGCAGCCTCGTTTTAACTTGATTGTCCACGTAGGCCCTGTCTCCGAATACAGCCACATTCGGAGGCACGGGGCTTAGGGCGTCAACAGAGGTAACGTGTTTGGGGGGCACGATTCAGCCCGTGGTCACAGTGAGGACACCGGAGGACATGCACCCAGGGAGGAAAGGAAACCAGCAGGTCACAGTCCTGGGAGGCCCAGGAGGCCTGGGGCAGGAAGGGGAAAGAGAATTGGATCCCTGAGGCCAAGATGAGAGGGGTTTAAGCAGGAGCTCCTGGGTGGCCCAGTCGGTGAAGCATCTGCCTTCGGCTTAGGTCATGATCTCAGGGTCCTGGGATCGAGCCCCATGTTGGGCTCCCTTCTCGGTGGGGAGCCTGCTTTTCCCTCTCCCTCTGCCCGTCCTCCTCATGCACGCTCTCTTTTTCTCAAATAAATATATATTTTTAAGCAGTAAAGCCTGACGCCCGAGACCAGAGCTGTGGGGCAGGCCAATGAGGAAGAGCAGAGAGGCTGTCCCTGGCGCCCATGAAAAACAGAGTCGGCAGCCGGAAGCCCGGTCACCAGGCCCTGAGCAGCTAAGAGGAGACAGGGAAGCAGAGGCCAGGGCACAGAGAGGAGTCCTGTGAGAAAGAGGCCAGGGAGAGGGCCAGGATGGGGATACTAAGCTGGGGTGACGGGGGAGTGATTATTGTAGAAGAAACAGAATGGCCAAAAACCAATATTGCTTATTCAGTCCGTATACACTACGGCCAAAACCCAAAAACATTAGTATAGAGAAAAGTAACCAGATGTTCAAACTAGGTTTATTACGATGACCACTATAATAGTAATAATTATAATATTACGTATGATTATATGATTATATAGGATATAATTATAGTATTGCTTCTTCATGGGTCAGAGATCCGATGAACACATTATAACCATCATTGCACGGGAGCACCGTCTCTGCCAACCGCTGCGGGGACGTGGGCACCGGGATATGGGAAAGCTCGGGCACGTCGGTCGGCCCCCATCATCACTAACGGAGTCACTTCGAGCCCCAGCTCCTGCGTAACCCGGCGACTTCGCAGGGCAGGGAAACACCAGCGGGTGTTTAAGCTTATCTTAAGCTCAAGCTTCTTCCCAAATTTAAAGTAGTGTCCTCGAGCCACCCTCCCTGCCCTGAGAGCCCCGGGTGCTGCAGCATCAGTGACACCCCCCGGGGGGCACCCAGGGGAACCACGCATCACGGCGGCCACACCTGCACGTGGATTCAGGCCTGCAGCTTGTGAACTGTCGCATTAGGTGTTTGATCCGGAATCCCAATTACAAGCAGATCAGAAGGGTGATCTTCCATAAGAGGACAACTCCTCCAAGCAGAAAAGGTTTGGCCTTCGCATCTAAGGACGAGGTCTTTGTGCTCTATTCACATCAGGCAAGAAGCCTTCGCCATAGGAGGAGATTTCATGAATACTGTAGACCCTTTCTGGCTGTAGGAGAGGAGACTTCTCTGTCTCAGAGCCCCCTTTTCTGTAGAGCCTTCCACAATGGTTAGAGCCATCAGCCCCACAGTGATGAACAGGTTGGCAGGGGCATGGCTAGGGGCTCGAGCCCGAACATGGCTCAGAGCTGGTGGCTTCACACGAAGCCATTGTCAACCTTCGACCTTTGGCTCTCTCCACATCGTGTGAGAATCTAAAACCTGCTCTTCACGAAGCAGGCACGGGCATTCCCTGAGGACGGGGTGGTGACCAGCACCTCTCCCCGAAAGGACCATATGCGGAGTAGCGCGGAAGGAAAGAAAGGCACGCGCAGGCTGCCATTCGGCAAGGAGAGGGTGATTGACTCCAGATGGGGTGATAAAGATCAATTACTGGGGCTTGGAGTTATGACACCAACAAAGTTACAATGACATTAGCACAAAGAGAGAGACACAAATCCATTACAAAGATACAATCAAATATTCAAAAAAGCCTGGCACACTCATTACTTATTCATGCTAATACAAGTATATTAAGAAATCTAAACAGTGTTAGCGCTCAATCACTCACAAACCAAATGAGGTTTTGCATTTATCAGACCCCAGTCATCAGCGCCCAGTATAGCTGTACAAAGGTGGTAATGTGACATAACTGGAGATATTTATATCAGCCTACATGGACTGAGAGATACACTAGGATTTATTAAACTGAGTAATGCCGTCACATTCAGCAGAGCAATAAAAGAAATAACTGTGCAGAAGTCATTTCCCCAGACAATAAGATTTACCTTTGCAATCTCTTAAAGATGTTGTATCTGTTTTCAAAGGGTCGCTGGCAGCCTTTCCGACCTTAATAAACTATTTACAGATTAATTTTTTTCAACAAAGGATAGGGTGCCCAAAAGTAGGTTCAATCCTCAAAGAGCCGGCAACAGACGCTCTCAGCCTCCCTCTCCCTGATGACTCCGAGCCCAGGCAAGCATATTCCACTTTCGCAGGGACCCCGTCTTTTATTAAGTGACACGACCTCAATTTCCAATAAAGAGAAGTCCGTTCCGGACTCTGAGGGGCAACCCCTGTACTGCACAAGCACACAGATTTGGGGGAGCCTGAGCGGACATTTAATGAGACACACAAGTTTTACAGTGGGGCCACAGCGGGGGACACAATGGAAGGTTCTAGAAAATGGATCAACCTCCAGCATGAGAGTTTCTTCATAAGTTCAGCTCTCCTCTACCTTCTGGGAGATTTCTGCTGCCCTGGCTTCTGAGATAAGGCTCTCTCTTTCCATCTTCTCTGCCTGCTTTGGTGGCCTCTACTTCCCAGGCACTTATCGTGAGAATTGCCTACATTTCTATTCTTGGCTCCACCTCTTCCCTCTCCCTGGCCGATCTCACTCACACCTACAGCGTCCAGGGCAGATACACTCTGTAATTCACAAAATTATATCTCTGGCCCAAATCTCTCTCTGAGATCTTGGAGCCTGCACCTGGTTGCCCACCCTATCACCACCATCCTGTCAGGTACCCAGAAGGCCTCGGAGTCTCTCTTGATTCTCCTTCACTTAGCAGTTAGTCACCTGTGAAGCATCTCCATCCCCTCCATCTTTCATCTTGGGAAATGCCCTAGACAAGACCCTCAGCCTCTTTCTCACCCATTGCTATCATCCCCTTCCATCTCTCCGGCCCCACCGAGTGATCTTTCTGAAATGCCCCTTGTCATCAGAATCTTGTTAACCATCCCTGCAAAAATGGCTGTGAGCGACCTACAGAGTGAAGTCCATGCGTTTTCCCAGTGTGCACCCAGGCCCTCAGCTCTCAGTAAGCATGTGCCCTTGTTGACCTTGAGGCATTTGCAAGACGCCTATATTGTGACTGCCCCCAAGGGCTCTGTGCACTCTCCTCCTGCTTGTCTGTGTAACCAATGACTAGACATCCTCCTTTCTCCCTCCTTCGAAGCCTGGCTCAAATGCATCTCGTGGGGTAATAGTCTGAATCAGCTACCCTCAAGCTGTGCTATGCAGGCCCCATGCCCTCCTCTCCACGACTCCCCTTGAGATGTTTATGTGGCCACTGTTGAATCCCACAACAAGCTGCCAAAGGTCTGGCACTGGCACGGTGCCTCCCTCGCTCTAGCAATCCAGGACTGGCCTGGTTCCTGGCCCACAGCAGATGCTGCCCTACTCATTGCAAAAAGGTCCCCTTTCCCTCTCTACAGTGTGTGATGGCCAGACTTTGGAATCAGTCTAACAAGGTTGTGTCTGGTGCCAGCCAGAAGAGAAAACTCTTTCCAAATAATCCATGTCATATTCGATGCAGGTCATCTTGAGGAGCTCCACAGCACTGTGCTAATCACTCTAAAAGACAAAAGCAAAGACACTCCACTGCTATCTCTGGCCGTTCATAGTCTAAGTGAGCAATTCTAAGCAGTGATTCCAAGCAACATAAAAACTAGCATGTACCAGCATGGCCCAGTTGAAGGCCAGCCACTTGCTGGAGTAAAGGTTTGGGAGCTTAGGGTCAGAATGCTCCACCACAGACCAGCTGTGAGTCCTTAATCTCTGGTTCAGTGCCCTTGCCTGAATGTGTCTTCCAGGCAACAACACTAACATCGACATCATAGGTGTTGTTAGAAGGTAAAACCCCGTGGGCTAGGACCTTATCTCCCCCACTCATGGGTGTAGACCCACTTAGTGGGCACTTGGTGATACTTAAGAAGGAAGAAATCAGTGAATGAGAGAATGGAGAACACTATATCAAAACATGGGAATCTGGGGGGAGAGATACTTCCTAATGTGAATCTTCAAAGAAGTTCAGAATATGATCTGAATTTGGTGTTTTTGCTTCCATGCTTCAAGAAAAATATTCCAACCCATCTTCCATGTTCAGATGCATATTTTCTAGTTCATATGTTCTAGTTCACAATCTCCAGTAATTCAAAGCACACCCCTCATCTCTTCATCCCCTAAAAGGGACATTCTTTTTGAATGCCCAAGGGGGAAGCTTGCACTTTTCTCTGTTAGGGTCAGCAGCAGCCCTGTCTCCTTCCCTAACACATTCACCAAGCTTCACTATACTCCACACCCCTCTTTGAAGGAACAACGCCTCTGCAAGTTCTGGATACCCTGAATCTGGGCTGATGTCAGCTGATCCAGACAAGTGGAGGCAAAGGGAAGAATGGATAGCAGACTGTTGTTAACCAGAATAGAAAGCCACAAATAAGAAATCAACAGAATATTATCAATATTATCATTATCAATACTCCCGCACAGGCCCTGCAGTGCATTCCCCAAGTTCTATTGAACAAAACCTCAGTATAATTTCTGCCTTGAGGCCTGATCTCTCTCTTCAGGCATCACCAAACCTTTGCAAAATTAAACGCTGTTTCCCAATATCTTGAATTTTAAAATGAAACAAAATAAAATTGACAGTTTGTTTCTGTACCTTTTCAACTACAGAAGTTAAAGTTAAAACTTTATTTTTTTAAATGGAATCACTCCTTTGATTTACTTATATTTTTTAAACCTAGCACCTCTTTGGGAGAAAAGGATGGAAAGTTTATTTAAAGAAATAATGGCTGAGAACTTCCCAAACCTGGGGAAAGATTTGGACATCCACATTGATGAAACTAACAACTTGCCCAAAAATCTCAAAATAAAAAGATCTTCTCCAAGATACATTATCAAAAAGCTCTCTAAAATCAAAGACAAAGAATTTTTAAAGCAGCAAGAGAAAAAAAGGTTTCATACAAGAAAACCTGTATAATGGTATCAGATTTCTTAGAGAGACCTTACAGGTCAGGAGAGAATGGAATGATATATTCAAAGTGCTAAGAGAAAGAAACTAGCAACCAAAGATATTTTATCCAGCAATGTTGCCCTTCAGGAATGAAGGTGAGATAAAAAAAATTTTCCCTAATAAACAAAAGCTGAGGGAATTCATCACCTTTTAACCCCCTTACAAGAAATATTAAGAGGAGTTCTTCAAGCTATAACATGAAAACATAAGAAAAAACCCAACACACTGGTAAAGGGAAGCATATAGCCAGATTCAGAATACTCTAATCCTCTAATATGGTGTGTTAACTACGTCACGATAAAGGCTAAATGACAAAAGTATTGAAAATAGCTCCAGCTACTGAAATGTGTTCATGGATATA
Source organism: Nyctereutes procyonoides (assembly GCF_905146905.1). Lineage (NCBI taxonomy): Eukaryota > Metazoa > Chordata > Mammalia > Carnivora > Canidae > Nyctereutes > Nyctereutes procyonoides. The sequence goes on along the minus strand of NW_026575146.1, from coordinate 86,038,472 downwards.
CACAATATAACAAGATGTAAATTGTGTGATGAAAGAATAAGTCTACATATGCAAATATATTAATGTGATACACCACAATCATAGAATGAAAGATAAAAATCATATGATTATTTCACTACATGCAGAAAAAGCATTTGGCAAATGCCATTTGTTCATGATAAAAACACTTATAATGGGTATAGAAGGGACATATCTCATCACAAGAAAGGCCATACATGACAAAGCCACAGCCAATATCATGCTCAAAGGTAAAAACTTGAAAGCTTGAAAGGCAAGGGTATTCAACATGGTACTGGAAGTTTGAGCCAAGGCAACAAGGCAAAAAAGAAAAAAAAGAAAAAGGCATCCAAATTAGAAAGAAGTAAAATTGTCTTTGTTTGCAAACGATATGGTCTTACATGAAGAAGATCTTAAAGAATGAATCAAAAGTTGAAGAAAAGTTGAAGAATACAAGATTAACATACAGAAATCAGCTGCATTTCAACACACTAACAACAGAATATCTCATAAAGAAATAAAGAAGACAATCCCATTCACATTAACATCAAAACCAGTAAAATACTTGGGAATAAACTTAAGCCAGGTAGATGTGTTTAGTGAAAGATGTAAGATTTTTATGAAAAAAAGTTGAAGAAGCCACAAACAGTAGGAAAGAATCTCATGTTCATGGATCAGAAGAACTAATATCATTAAAATGTCCATACTATCCAAAGTCATCTATGGGATTCAATGCAATTCCATTGCAGAATTAGAATCAGAAATAGAAAAAAAAAACAGTTCTAAAATTTATGTGAAACCACAAAAGACCCCAAATAGTCAAAGCAATGCTGAGAAGAACAAAACTAGAAGCATCACACTTACTGGTTTCAAACTATATTACGAAGCTATAGTAATCACAGCAGTATGGTTGTGGTGTAGAAATAGACACATAGGCCAGTGAAACAGAATCAAGAACCCGGATATAAACTCAAGCACGTGCCGTCAACTAATTTTTGACAAGGGAGCCAAGAATACTCAATGGGGAAAATTTATGGAGTCTCAGCCTTTCCTTTTGGCTTGTAATTTAGTACCCTCAACTCCTCCAAGCACTCTGCTACTCACCCATCTGCTTCCTACCTTCCCAAATCCTATTGTTGCTATTTTATCTTTTTATCTCCCAGTTTTTCTTGCCCTTGTGCCTTTCAAAATACCATTTCCTGCCTTTTTAGTAGAGTTGCAGGAAGGAGACCAAAACCCTACTGTATGTAATTTACAAAAGGTTGTCTAGAGGCACCCGGGTGGTTCAGTGGGTTAAGCATCCGAATCTTGATTTCTGCTCAGGTCCTGATCAGAGGGTCCTGAGATTGAGCCCCATGTCAGACTCTGCATTCAGTGGGGAATCTGCTTGAGATCATCTCTCTCCTTCTGTGCCTCCCCCCATTCATTCACTCAGTAAATAAATAAAATCAATCATTCATTCACTCAGTAAATAAATAAAATCTTTTAAAATAAAGGTCTAGGATCTATGCTACAAATATTTTCTTCCAGTCTGACACTTGCTTTTGCCTCTGCCTCTGTGTATGGTTTCCCCATAGACAGAGTTTTTCTTTTGACCTTTACATTGACAAATACGGCAATCTTTTTGTCTGCTGAGTGTGAAGTCTTGTAAGAGAAGACCTTACCACCATGCTTTCTAAGCACTGCTCCTTTAGGGTTTCAAGGTATCCTCTGGCCAACACTGGTTGTAATAAAGAAAGCCAGAACTCTAAAACTCTAATCACCCCTTCCCTGAGAACCTTCATTCCACCAGCTGACAAATCTCTGATAATTTGGGGGACTTGTAATTGACCTGCATGTTTCATCCTCCCCATTTAGAAATGCAAAGCCCACTTCCCTAGATAGGATGCATGTTGAGTCCGCACCCAGAGAGCACCCATCCCCCAACAACTACGTTTGTGCCTCTTAGGGAAAAATCCCCTCTGGACCTCTGCCCTCCCCCAAGTGTGCTTCATTAGCCATGCTACTCAAGGCCATGCTCCCACTGGGCGCAGCTCTGTAGAAGAGCAAAGCCGGCTCCAGAAGCACTCAGACAGGGCTTGGCTTGATGCCATTTGTAAGCAGTGACTGATAAATCCAAAGCTTTGGATCAGATAAAACTTTGATAAATGGTTTCTTAGTGCACTGGTAGCAATACCTACTCCTGTCTACTCTGAGCCACCTGCTACAATCAGCTTCATTTTGTTTAATCAACAGCACAGGCAACAATGCTTGAAAGCCATCACGCCAGTGAGAGATGGTAGAGATAGTCCCCTGCTAAAGGGGACCGTGAAACAGAAAAGTACAAAAACTCCCATCCCTGTTCAGAAGCCCCAGGGCCCAGCTAGTACAGCTCATCTTCTTCCATCTTGGGTATCTGAATAGGAACAAAGGTGGCATCATATATTGGACTATAAGAGACCCCTGGGACTTAGTTGGGTGTAAGTCACTCAACTTTGGTTCACCTGTACCCAGAGCAGGTGGCACAGCAGCCCCAACTCTCCCCAGAAAAAGGAAAAGCCCACCCCTCCTTCCTCATGTTGGTAAAATCACAGCTCTGCCCTCATCTTATCTGTGACATTGGGCCTATTCACCCACATACTCCACTCCATGAATCAGAATCACTCAAATAAAGAAGTTGCATTGGCCTAGCAAAAAGGCAAGCAATTTGTGCCTATTCATGATGGAAAAAGCATTTGAAAAGCCAAAAAGTTCTCCAAAAATGCAGGTGCACAATTCAGTCTTGCTCAGGGCCCACCACACGGGGCAGCTCCACGCATGGAGCACCCCACCAACAATTTCAGAGCCTTTCCCCACAGACTAGGAATCTTGTCTCATCAGCCCTCATCACTTTCCATGGAGATGAAAAAAAGGACACAGTGTTCCCAGGAGGGACGTTTGGTGAGGAGATGAGATGAGTAGACCTACTCAGTGTCCCGTTCACAGTTCCTGGCAGAGGCAAACGTGGCCAGACCCACAACTCTGGCCCAACGTCCTTGGGCTTGAAAACTCTTTGAATCTGTTGCTTCCTTTGCAAAACAGAGAAAGAGTGGCCTGGGCTGGGGAGACTGCAAAATCTGATTTCAAAGCCCAGCTCTGTCACTGTCTTGCTATGCAACTCTGGGCAAGTTAATATACTTCTCTGAGCTTGATTCCTTATCTGTAAAATGGAAATTTACACCTCAAGGTGTATTCATCGTACACTTAGTCATTCAGAAAATACTTATTCAACCCTTGCTGAGCTCCAGGCAGTGTTCTAGGTGCTGGTGATGGTGGGGAACAAATGTCTAAGCTATATAGGGTGCAGTACAGCATGTAGGTGCTAAGCAAATAATGACTGCTATTACTCTTACTATTGCTAATGAGTTTTGTCATGAGAAGCAACTGGAATTAAAGGATGTTAGTGCATTTTATAAGTGTAAAGCTCTCTGCAGACATTAGCTAATATTATTTCTTCTATGGGTCAAACTCTAAGAGAAAGTCAATTGGTTACCCTCAGCCTCTTTCATTGTTCCAAGATAGCTGCCGTCAATTCTTACTACATCTCCTGTCTAACTGCACATAGCCATCATAAGATTCATGCGCTGAATGGGCAGAAGGAGCATCAACCTTTCTCTCCCTCCAACTCCCAAGGTGCCTTACATTTCTTGGCTCACTGTAGCTTTAAGCATAAATACCAGGATATAAATATATACATACATATATGTACATATATATGCATATGTGTTTGTGAATGTATATGGGTAGATAGATGATAGATGGACAGATAGATGATGGTAGATGATGGATGATAGATAGATGGATAATGATCAGTTGATTGCTTATCTACAGTAAAGGCTCTTTAAGAAAGCCCTAGGGTGTTGAATGCTCTACAAAACTAAACTGAACCTTTCTTGCCCCTAAAAGAGGCTAGGCTACAAAAAAAGAGGAAAAAGGGCAAGAGGAGGGTCAGTTGGTACTGCTGGTTCCAACCCCAGCAAGCCATCGAGCTATACTAGCCAAACTCAGAATAGGAGGGCCAGAGCAAAACCAAAGCTAAGCCACAGTCATTGTGCATGGCTCAGGACTTAAGTTACTGAAGCGGTTGATATCGCTTTGGAAAGAGGCACCTTGTCTATGGGCCTTTGTCCAAGCATGACAAGTGGCTGCAGCTAGAAAGGCATGCATCAGGGAGAGAGAGCAAGCTCACATTCCTGCAGAAAGTGAGTGGCGGTCAGTCCCTGCAGGGCCCGGGGCAACACCAAGAGTCACCACTGCTGGCTCCTGCTACAGTGGCCAGTAAGGCACTGTGGAGTATCCTCCTGCCCCAGCCCTATGGCTCTCTGGGTCCCTCCAGCACCTTCCAGCGCCCACAAACCAAGTAGCAACAGACACATCTGGGAGACTTTCAGGCACTGCTCCCTCCCTTGAAGGTACCCCCAGTCACAATGGTAAAATCAGGATGGAAACCCAAAGACCCATGTTTGTACTTAATTTCCATTGATTAAAAAAATATGTAAATGCAAAGATGTTGACACTATTAAGCCATTATGGTCTATTGTGCAATTATTTCTTTGATAGTTCATGACGGCTCAATTGGAGGCATAATGGACTATTATGCAATGACATCTCTGCTGAGTTTTTTTGCTTGTTTTCCTCTTTTCCTTAATTTTCTTTCCTTCATCTTCCCTCCTTTAAAAAAAAAGAGAGAGAATTTTTCATTTGCAGATCATTGACTTTTTAATGTCAGATTATTTACTCAATAGTCAATAACGATGCCTTTGGATTCATTATGGGCTATCGTGTAAATAGCTAATTGCATTAATTACAGCCTTTTTACAAATGTTTAGTTTGCAGCTCATCACACCCATGGTCTGTGTAATTGCTGCTAGCGGGGCTGATGGGCAGGCACAAGCCCTGGGTGTCTGCTCGGTGACAGGGAGACGTCTGTTGCTTTTGTTCCAACCTGACCAAGTTGCAACCACCAACCACATCTGTGTGTGTGTGTGGGGGGGAGGGCTGCACACATGTGCATGTGCGTGTGTGGACACATGCATATGTATAGAAGGGAGCTGTGGGTGTGTGCATTTGTTGATTATCTCACTTCATATTTTTAAAAATGACAGGTGGTTATTCCTATGCAGCAGAAATTTGGCTTTGCAAACCATAACGCTAATTTATAAAAGACTTTTTCCGTTGTTTCATGGCAGGGAAAGACCAACATGTTAGGAGGTAGCGTGTTCCGTGAGGTCTTTTCCCTTTGCAGATTGTGGCTAGTTGAGAGTGGACTCAGACCCTGGCTCTGCAGAGAACAAACCTCCCGAGAACTGGGTGGAGACTCCTAAGTTCGCTGTCTGCTCGTAAACAGGGTTTTGTGTTTGTGAATTGAAATTCCTGTCAGCGCCGAGTTGTTTGGAAGCCATCTTGATATCTTCCCAGGGACATACTTCGCATGTGCATTTGAGGTAAACTGAGGCAGGAGTTGGAAAAGGGCTGCCCTGTGTCCACGGGGGTTCACCAGGGGCTCCTTAGATTAAGACGCCCATTCTCTGGTCTGGATGTGTTCTCCTTCCTAAGCCCCCACAGCACCTGTGCTCTGAGCTCCAGATCCACTGCAGCCCCTTCTTGCATTGCCCCCTCTGGTTCCCAATTCTTCTGGCTCCTAACCTTCCCCAGGACCACCCCATATGCTTCGCTGCTTGGGCTACACAGTCCCTGACCCGGTTGCCAGCCAAATGGATTGCCTTGCACGCCAGGGGTTCAGCAATACATTCAGAATTTGGCAAAACGAAAAACGAAAAGTCTTGGTCACTCTTTACAGACAATTCATAACCCCTCCCAGTGCTCAGATGGAGTCGGGATCCTGAGTAAGGAAACACAGAAGCGATGCTCTGCCCCACGCCAGCAGAGCCATCCTCCACAAATAAGGCTAGCCACCCCTTGACCCCCGGCCGCCAAGCACCACGTTTGCCTGCCAATGAACCAGTAGCAAAATGCCCATCCGATCCTCATCCTGGCCCAGGACGGAAGCTGCGAGGAACCACGACCGATCTTCATAGGCCACTGAACCCGGAGAGAGCATCCATCAACCAAGCAAATGCTATCTCATGCTCATTTTAAATCTCACCGAGCTGGACATGGCCAAATGGAGTTCAAAATTAATAAGACTTCTGGGGACCCTGGGAGGCTCAGGGGTTGAGCGTCTGTCTTCGGCTCAGGGCGTGATCCCGGGGTCCTGGGATCGAGTCCCCGAGTGGGCTCCCCACAGGGAGTCTGCTTCTCCTTCTCTCTGTGTCTCTCATGAATAAATAAATAAAATCTTTTAAAAAATTAACAAGATTTCCTGAACATGACAAATAAAAACAAATTGCTTTCTCTACCTTAAAAAAAAAAATAAAGCTGGTGTTGGGGATTGTGGTGATTTTATCCAGTGCCCTCTCCTCTGTGACCGTGTGTCCATTGTCTCAGGCAATAAGACCTACCTTGGCAACTGGGAGCCAGAACCTGACCCACAGACACACAATCCTCACGTGGATTCTGCTGTGCGCGGAAGCAGGAAAATACATGCAGGTATTAAAGAGCATTTTCAAAATTTAAAGTCTGAAATACTAAGGTTTGAAATCAAGTTTAGCCTTCAAAGAACTAGAAAGTTTACCTGCCCGGAGACCAGCCGGCAAGCATTCGAGGAGCAAACCTTTCTCAGGAATGTAGGGGGAAAGCCTCAGATGTTCTCCATCAGGGGACCCGTGGCCTCTGCACGGCCGTGTGGGAGTGGTCCCCCCTACCTGCCCAGTGGTGATGATGGGCTGGAGGGCACCCCGGGCCTTCGTAGTTTCCGGTAGTTGAGCTGAGCAGGCTGGTGTGATACGATACCCCATACCTGACTCCTACCTCTAGAATGTTTTCCTCTTCTCTCTGATAATTTTTGAAATACTAATGGTCAGTGATGATTCAAAAACACCTGTTAAGAGCAAAAGAAAATAAATATGTCCAGCCTGGAGGACAAAAAAGAAAATATACAGAGGACTAGTTCAGATGAGATTGTGACAATTATCGTTCAACTGAGAGAGGAATCTGGAACCATAATGGAATAAAGTGCATTATGCTTCATGTGGTCCTGTTGTTTTCACATAGGGAGTAAATGCCACACACCTCTCCCATCTCTCAACTCTAGGTGCTCACATCTATTCAGGCGGTTCCACTAAAATTTGAAGATTTGGAAAAAAGAAGAGTGAGAAAAGAAGAGAGCACGAAAGCTTGCCAACTGGAAAGTTCATTGCACTTCTGAGTCTTTCTTGCAAGAGTCAGAAACCAGTGCCAAGATAGTTTAAGTTAAAAAGTGAATTTATCAAATTAAAAGGAGTGAACTTGTCAGGAACACCCTCTGGGTGTCTCACGGAATCAAGTCCGGGAATGATCTGGGTCTCAGGAGCGCTGGGAGGCAGAGCGTTCAGGCCCCTCACCCTCCTCTCCTTGCTATTCCTTCTGTTTACTGCTTCTCCCTCCCTCGCTCTGCCAAGGTGAGCACCAGAACTGCCAAACACACCCATGTTTCCGCTACTGGAGAGAAACAAACTTGTCTCCCTGGATCCCGAATCCAAAAACAGCCCAGTTGCCCCGTGCCTACCCCAAACCCATCAACACTGGGATCATGAGAATCACAGCTGACCGCAGGGCCATAGAATGTAGGGCAAGAGAAAGAGTAGGACAGATTCTGCAAAAGGGAGAGAGGGACAAGCAGAGGAAACAAGGAGTGGTCTCCACGCACGGGCAGGACTTCCACTGGTCCATTAATTGTGACCATCTGTCAATTATCCGTGATGGACCACAGTTGGTGAGCAGCGACAGGGACCCACCTCAACCACAGTTGCAGACAGTCAGCAAGCCCTTGCAACACAGACCAGCAGGAGAGGTAAGACATGGCTCCCGAACTCATGGAGGTTGGGGTCTCAAGGGAGAGAGACAGAGATTCACAGCTAGCACTGCTGGAGACGGAATGGATTTAATTGGCACACTTTGCGCCAACTTGTCAATTGGTGGCAACAGCCAAGTCCTTGAGCCTGGTCAGAGGGTGGAGAGGGAGCAGATGGTGTCAAAGGGGGATTTGTATGTGTAGCTCTCAGAATCAGTGCTTGGGGGCAGAGCAGAAGGGAGGGGAAGAGGGGGGCTCCTGCCTGCAAATCTCCTGGACTTTATGGCACAGTAAGTGGGTCGACCCTCCAAAGCCAATGCAACGTGTTGCCTACAATCCCTGATGAAAAGGTGCAGTCCCTCCACAGATCTCCTGGCAAGGGCACATAATATATTTCCCCTATGACCTTGGATAGTTCCTTACATAATTTCCCAGAGAAATGGTTCAAACCGGACTTAGAATTTGGGGGAGGTTCAGAGAAGCCAATATTATCTGGTCCAAAGACATAGCCTGGGGACTCCTAAGGTTTCTAACCATGGTCTCTGCAAGCCACAGATTTTTCCCAGGGCCCCATCACCAGCTCACCATCAAAACACTGAAATAGTTGCTTTGTGAAAACCAACCTTCTCCTCGTACACACCTGCCAGGTGTGCTGGGCGACACACATGGACCTCACTTGAAGAAAACCCCAAACTGATTTATCAGGGGGCGGTGGGGGAGGCATTCATAGGACGCCAGATGAATCATACCATAAATAATTCATTTCAGAATCCTCTTCTACGCCAAGATCCCATGCAGCTTTTAAACATAAGAACCGGTTACCAAAAGCTTGTTTCTCATAACAAAGTTTTGGGAATATTCAAAACGCACCGTATAATCAGCATATTCAGGACTCCAGAAAGCCTGGAGCTGAAAGTGGCCGTAGGAATATCGCAGCTCATTGATTCTTAAATTCAAGTATCCCCTGTGACACTTGGCAAAGAGACCCCCGCGCGCACCTTCGCAGACATTCGGATTCCCCAGGCCTGGGGTAGACCAAATAAGCACGATGCCAGGGAGCCAAGGATCACAGTTCGAGAAACACTGCGCCCACTGCTTAGAAGAAAGAAGCCCCGAGAGCTTCAGGGACTTCCAGGGATGCACACAGGCTGGGCAGGGGCAGGACTAGAACCCAGGGTTTCGACGCCCCAAACCTTGCCTCTACCTCCGTGATTGATTTTCCACCCTGTCTACATGATTAATGGCTTCGACAGCAAGAATATTTTATCTCTAATTCTGATAAGCAACAATTATTTCCCAGAGGGGGGGGAGCAAATAGAATATAAAGCAGAAGATAAGGCCGTTTTATAAATTGGAAGAGAAGGCTCCCGTCTCATATTAATCCACACAACTTTACTCCAAGACAATTGCATATATTTTCTCTTATTTATTTATTATTTATTTTTATTTTTTTTTTTTACTTTCCTTTGAACCAGTAGACTGAAAGCAAATGATACAGAGGAAAATCAAATGAGAGCTCAAGCCCTTCTCCAAAAGAAAAAAAAAAAAAAAAAGAACACCAGGCAAACTTTTAATGCAGATGATCCTGGAACAGTTTAATAGCTAAGTGACCCATGGTTTTTCTTAACATATATCCTCTCTCATTAAGGGAGGGAGAAGAAAAGAGCTAAGAGAACCAATGGATCCTCTGCCATTTCTTTTTCTTTTACTTAATTTTCCAGGTATCTCAGCATGATCTGAATAAATTATGCTGACAATACCATAATATAAATGATAAATCATCAACACAGGGTTAGTGATATATTGCATGAAATGTAAATAATAACCAGGACTGCTAATTGGCTGGCTTCTTAAGAACAAAGCTGCAGCCGCGTGACTCCACCGGCCCGGCTTGGTCATTAAGCATTTGTGCTGGTAAGCGGTTTCTGCGGCCTTGGACGGCAAGGCCCGGCCTCGCAGACAGGCCTTTGTGTGGATGTTCCCTTGGCCGGAGAGCACGTGGCGAGTCACGGGTGAGGCTTCTTTGTCCTTCCCGGAGGGCCAGCGGGAGGGGACCTCACCTTGCTGCCACCAAGGCATCCTGTCCCCCCAAGGAGCCTCAGCGAGACTCTAAATGGAAAACCTCTTTGTGTCAGTCACGTTGCCGAACCTTCTCGAAAAACTCTTCTGACTCATGTTGACTTCCTGGTTTGGTGGTGGTGGTGGTTGTTTTTTATTTTTTTTTCCCCCACTTTGATAACGATTTGATTACAACTTCGTCTGACCAGAAACATAAGCTGTTTCTATGTGCTTCTTATTTTGAAAATACCTTGTTAGCATTCGTCATATGTTTATGGAGCTTAAAAATATATTTTGTTTCATTTTCCCAAACAAATCCTTCTGCTTTCTGACAGGGTTGAGATTTTTATCTACAGTGTTCCTACTGTGTCAAACAATGTCTTGAGGGGGGAAAAAAAACAAATAAATAACCTGGTGAATGGGGGGCACATTCATTCATTCAACTGAGAACGCCAGACATGAGGGTCGGTCCTGGGGGGACACGGAGGAAGGGCCGTGGACCACGTTTTCCACCCCCAAAGCCTTGCGTTCCAGGGGTGGGGGACAGGTAGAGAGTAAAGAAAGATAAACAGAGGGTGAAACAGTGCAGCGCGATGGGATAGAGAGCGACACGGATGATGGAGCACAAGACGAAGCCTCCATGAGGAGGTACCATTTGAGGGGGACCAGAAGAAGCCAGCACACACACGTCTAGAGAAAGGTTGTTGCAGACAGAAGGGAGAGCATGTGCCAAGGCCCTGAGGTCGGAGCAGCCTGTTGAGTATGAAGGAGGTAAAAACAAAGAAGAAGGGGCCAGGGAGGCAAGGGCCAAAGAACTGGCTCCTCTGTGTGGGCAGATTTTACTTCAAGAGCCATTCAGTGGAAAGAGCAGTTTTCTTCCTCTTCACCTGGGGTTCCTGCACAAGCCTCCACCCCCAAGCTCCCACCTCACATGATCCCTTCTATCAACAGGGCTGTGGCTTCTGAGCCTCCCCCAATGCAGCTCCCATCCCCTGTCTTCACCTAGATCTTATGCTTGGCCCTGGAGTTGGTTCCCTCCTCAAACCCCTTGGCTTCCTAAGAGTGGGGCCCCCCTACCTGAAGCTTGACCTGCCCACTCGAAATATGATCCAGCTCCAGGTGGGGCCCGCATGCCACCACAAGGGTGTGGGCCCGGAGGATGGTTTCACTGTTCACTGTAACCTTGGGATCCAGGCACCCAGGAGACCAACCAAGACTTTCCCTCCAAATCGGGGCAGGAGGAGGGGGGGCTGATGCATTGCTACCAACCACACACATGCCCTGGCCTGCTGGTCCTTGCTCATCCTGGCAACTCACCATCTCTAGGATGAGAACATAACAGGGGGAGTCCTTGTCCCTGAAAGTGGGGCCATCAGTGCATTCCTTGAAGAGTTCCCTCAAGCAGCTTGCAGTGGAAGGTAACTAACTGTCTTGAAGGAAAGCTCTCAAGAATAAGGAACAACCCCTAAATACTCCTCCTTTGGATGGGCTGGAAGCCCCGGTTCCCTCCAGGGGATAACTGGGACACTGGCTGGAGTTGGCCTGCAGCCAGACGAGGGTGGGTTTTACTGTCAAAAACCATCAAGACAGGGACTGTGGCCAAACAGAAGTGCTGCAGGATTTAGCGACTCTCTTCTTGCTGCTGTCATTTCTAGTCCCCCACCCCACCACCATCAAAACCATTTATGAAGCACTCCATCTGCATAGAGCTCCAATTTAGGCCTGGGACAGAGTGAGTTAAGCAGACAAAAGGTCCCCATCACAGAGGTGAGGGTCCATTAGGGACAGACAGTAATAAAGCTGATGAGCTCGTTAAGGCAGGCATTATGCCAAAAGGCAAAGTTACAAAGTATTTACATTAAATGCGGGCAGAAGGGTCAAAAGATTCCAGTAGGGACAACAAGTAGAAAACGAGGGCCTTCTGTAAGTGGGGAGCAATTCTTCCATTTGGATCTCTAACGCTTCCTTATCCAATGGAGAGTCATGGCCACTGGATTAAAAGACAAAAGATGATCAGTCAATTATTTAATTTTGATGTTAAAAATGTAGACCAGACTTCCAGTTGAAGAACAAGAGTTTCCCTGCCCTTGCCCTCTAAATGCAACTAAATGCCATGGAAACAATTCAATAGACAAGGATAGAAGGACTCCAAAGGCTGGAAAGAAGAGGGCAGACTGGCCAGAAATTTCAGAACTTGAATGACAACATGGTGGGTTCTCTCACATTTGCTTTTTATCTTCCATGTTATTTCTAGACTAGGTTTCAGGGAAGCCTGCAACCTGGAACTGTCAGCAGGCCGATAAGCACATGCACAGATACACACACACGATGCCAAAGGATTGGGAAGGGGAAATTCCAACAAAGACCTAGTGGGAAATCCCACACCCCTCCACAACTCAGGCCCTGAGGAATGGTCTGAAGGTAGAATGTCAAAGTCAGGTGTCCCAACCAGGGTCCTGAAGGATGGTCTGATCTGTCCTTATAACAGCAGCAAAGCTCCAGAATATTCCAGACTCCACTCCATAACCAATCATCCATGGGAAGTCCAGTCCACCAGCAGCAGCAAATCCCTCTTTTCCCTCAGCCTCCAACCGGAGGAATGAGATGCAGGCCTGCCAGCTTCTGCCTGTCATCCTCAGAAGGTCACCCAGCAGCAGCAGGCATCCCTAGGAAACATGTCTGATCCCCACAGATGAAGCTAGCAAAGATTGATTGGGAGCCCCAGAAGCACCAGAAGAATGAAGCCGGCCAGAACAGGATTGCAAGGGCTCAGGAAAGTAAACTGTCTTTGGGACTTAAGTCCATAAAATTAGGCCAGAAAGTGCACGCTTACCCAAACAGAGTGATTGCCTACTAAAATAGATCTAAATAGGATCAAGAATCCTCTAATACAACGATCAAAATGTATAGGATACAATCTAAATTCACTCCCCATAGCAAGAAACTGGAAGCCCATAGTCGGAATGAGGAAAGATGATTAACTGATGTCAATACCAAGATGAATTTGATGTTGATTTACCTGAAAGGATTAGAGCAACCATTATGGAAATGCCTCAACAATCAACTACAAATTCTCATGCAACAAGATAAGATAAAAGCAAAAAAAATAGAAGTTACAAAAAAACAGAATCAAATAGAAATTATAGAACTGAAAACCACATAATCCAAATACAAATCTACTTATGGACTCAGTAGTAAATTGGAGATGACAGAAAACAGAAGCAACGAACTTGAAGACCAATCAATAGAATTGACTCAATTGGGACAACAGAGAGAAAAAATTAAAAGAGCCTCAGGGATCTGCAGAACAATAACAAAAGACCTAACATTCATATTGTCAGCGCTCCAGAAGGAAAAGAAAGATAGTGGAACTGAAAGAAGTATCCAAAGAAACACTAGCTGAAAACTTCCCAAATATGGTGAAAAATACAAACCTGCAGATTCATGAAACTGAATAATCCAATTAGGAATAAATGCAAAGCTCATTCATTTGGGGAATATGAATAATAGTGAAGGGGAATATAAGGGAAGGGAGAAGAAATGTGTGGGAGATATCAGAAAGGGACACAGAACATAAAGACTTCTAACTCTGGGAAATGAACTAGGGGTGGTGGAAGGGGAGGAGGGCGGGGGGTGGGGGTGAATGGGTGACGGGCACGGAGGGGGACACTTGACGGGATGAGCACTGGGTGTTATTCTGTATGTTGGTAAATTGAACACCAATAAAAATTAATTTATAAAAAAAAGGAATAAATGCAAAGACATGCACTCCAAGACAGATAACACCTACTTCTCAAAAATTCAAAGCCACTCCACCTTTATAAAAGACCTACATTAGGACCTATTTTTGCTAAGTGAGAGCAATCTGATGAAAATGTTAGCTTTTTAAAAAAAATGGCAAAAAAATGGAAATAGTTTTCAGTATCTGTTTTGCAGCAAGCCATTAGAGAGGCATCACAGACCCTAAGCAGCAAGAGTGGCCCCACCAATTTCCTTCCCTGGGAATCTCAGCATCTCAGCATCAAGCCACCATAGCTTTGAACTATCTGTGAGCATCTGTATTTTATCTTGATTTACTTTATGCATTTGTCAGCAAGATGTGTTTTAAGGTATCAGAAAAGCATAAGGGAGGTTATTTTGGGGGTCTAGGAATGGTAAAAAAATCCATGTAAATTAATGGTAATTGCTTATTTGGTTTATGCCATTTTGGGTTTACAAAGAAAGTTTCATAGGAACACTCTACTTTCAGATAGTAGGGGAAATCTGTAATTAAAATACTGAAAACTGGAGCACCTGGGTGGCTCAGTGGTTGAGCATCTGCCTTCAACTCAGGGCATAATCCCCTGGTCCCAGATCAGGTCCCACATTGGACTCCCTGCAGGGAGCTGCTTCTCCCTCTGCCTATGTCTCTGCCTCTCTCTCTCTCTCTGTATCTTTCATGAATAAATAAATAACATCGTTTAAAAATAAAATACTGAAAGCTAAAGATGACAAAAATTAGCTTTAAAAAGTTCAGAAAGAAAATACACATTAATATAAAGAAATGCCAATTTTTTTAAGATTTTATTTTAACACATATATGTATAAATGTTTATATGTGTGTGTATATGTGTGTATACACACATATACCTATACACATACATATATACATATATATGTGTATGTATGTGTATATGTGTATGTGTGTATATGTGTGTATATAGGTATAGAATGGACTACTACTCAGCCATAAAAAAGAACGGAATCTTGCCATTTGCAATGACATGGATGGAAATAGAAGGTATCATGCTAAGTGAAATAAGTCAGTCAGAGAAAGAAACTACCATATGAGTTCACTCTTGCAGAATTTAAGAAACAAAACTGATGAAGACTGGGGAAGGGAAGGAAAAATAAAATAAGATAAAAACAGAGAGAGAGGCAAATCATAAGAGATTCTTGACTCTAGGGAACAAACTGAAGGTTGCTGGAGGAGTGGTGGGGGGATGGGGTAACTGGGGGATGGGTATTAAGGAGGGCAGGTGATGTGATGAGCACCAGATATATATGCAACTCTTGAGTCACTAAATTCTACCCCTGAAACTAATAATACACTGTATGTTAACTAAATTCCATTTAAGTAAAAAAAAATTTAAATAATAAATAAGTAAATAAATAAAAAATACAAAAAAAATTAAGAGAATTCGATGTTAACATATCTACCCTAGAATGGCTAAATGAAGCTCTCTAAACAGAAAAAAAAAACCTGATAATAGGAGAAGGCTGGAAACTTCAGAAGAGAAAAAAAGCAGGTAAAAATAGAAGTAAGCATGATAGATTATCTTTCAGTTCATGAGTTTCTTTATGATTGAAGCAAAAGTTGTAACACCATCTGATTGGCACCCAGTGTATGTAGGAATTATTTTAAAACAATTATATTTTTAAAATGGGGAGAATAAAGGTACCTAAAGGGAGGTGAAGTGTGAAAACATTATGTATATGCTAAGATTTAGAGTAACCACAAAGAAAATTACACAAACTGATATACTCAGTAACTGCAAGTAAATCAAAATAGAGCTCTAAAAATGCTCAATTAGCCCACAGGACAGCAAAAAGAGAGAGAGAGAGCAAAAAGAAGCTGAGGGAAAAATAGAAAGTAAACAATAAAATTGACAGACTTAAATCTTAATATAGTAATAAGTAGTTTAAATATAAGTGGGCTAAATACAACACCTAAAAGATAGATATTAGCAGAATAAAGTTTTAAAAAGCCTCCCAACTATATGCTGTCTACAAAAAACTCACTTCAAACATAGCAAGTAGGTTAAATGTAGAAAGATAGAAAAAATGATGTATCATGGAAACATTGATGTAAAAAATGTAACTGCAACTACACTAATATGTGATAAAGTAAACTTCAGAGCAAAAAAAATTATTCAAAACAAAGAGGGACATTGCATAATGATAAATGAATCAATCCATAAGAATATCTATCAATCCTAAATGCGCATGCACCAGATAACAGAGCATCAAAATACATGAAGCAAAAGCTAGTTGAGCTGAAGGAAGAAATAAAAAAATTGACAATTATAGTTGGAACTTCAACATCCTGCTACTGACAATTGGTAAAACTATTAGCACATCAGCAAGGATGTAGAACTGATCAACCATTAGAACATAATTGATATTTATACAACATTCCAATAGAGGCAACAGAATACATGTGCTTTTTAAGCATCTTTGGGAAATTCACTCCAGTAGACTGTATCTTGAGTCATAAAACAAACCTTAACATATTTTAAAAAATTGAAATCACACAGAATGCTCTCTGACCATAATGGATCAAACTGGAAATCAATAATAAAAAGACAATAGGAAAACATCAAATACTTAGGAGTTATTACACTTCTAAATAATCAATGAGTCAAAGAAGACATCCCTTTTAAAAAATAGAGGATATATGAGAATAAAAGCAGACAATACCAAAATTTGTGAGATGAAGCTAAAGTAGTGCTGAGAGGAAATTCATATTAGTAAATACTTGGCATTAGATGAGAGAAGATCTCAAATCAATAACATAAATTCCTACCTTAAGAAACAAACAAAAAGAACAAATTAAACCTAAAGCAAACAGAAGGAAGGAAATAATAAAATTAAAAGCAGAAATAAATAAAAATGGGAATAAGAAAGTGAAGGAAATTAATGAAACAGAAAGCTGATTCTTTGAAAAAATCAATAAAATTAATAAACCAATAGCCAGGCTAAGATTTTTTTTAAAAAAAGGTCATATATTGCCAATATCAAAAGTGAAATAAAACTCATCACTACTGATCCCACAGAAATTAAAAGGATAATTAAAAAATACTATGCCTCACTCTACGCCCATAAATTTGATAACTTAGAGGAAATGAACCAATTCCTTAAAGGAATAAATTATCAAAACTCACACATGGAGAAAAAAATACTATGAATAAGCTTATCTTTAATAAAGAAAATGAATCAATAATTGACAACTTTTCCCAAAAAAAGAAAGTGTCAGGCCCAGATGTGTTCACTGGTGAATTCTATGTTTGATAGAATAGATTATTGATAGAATAATCTCTATCATCTCTTCCAGAAGATATTAGAAGATGGAATACTTCCTAACTCCTTCTATCAGGCCATGATAGCACTTGACGAAAATCTAACATGCAGTCACAAATAAGATGCTCACTAAACTAAGAAATCTCTCAATATGATTAATAACATCTACAAAAAATAACAGCTAACATCTTACTTAAAGATGAGAAGCCGAATGCTTTCTCCTTATGACTAACAAAACAAACAAACAAACAAGGTTATGCATTCTCACCACTCTGATTCAGCATTGTACTGGAAGTCCTCTCTAGTGAAACAAGAAATGAAAAGGATATGAAATGTATAAGATTCAGAAAGAATTAAATCTGTCTTTGTTTACAGATGATATGGTTATCTACACAGAAAATCCCAAAGAATTGACAAAACAAACAAACAAACAAACTTACTCCTGGAACTAAGTGAGTAGAGAAGGGCACAGGATACAATGCTAATACACAAAATTCAATTTCTGTTCTATATACCACAATAAATAATTGAAATTTATAATTTTTTAAATATGTCATTTATAACAGCACCCAAGAGATGAAATACATAGGTATAAATTTAATAAAATATGTATAGTATATATATCCAGGAAAACCCTAAAACTTTAGTGAAAGAAATTAAAAATCTAAAGAAATAGAAGTACATTCCATGTTCATGGATTGAGAGACTCAATATTGTTAAATTGTCAATTCTTCCCAACTTGATTCAATGCAATCCCAATCAAAATGCAAGAAGCTACTTAGTAGATATTGACAGATTAATTTTAATATTTGTATGGAAAGATAAAATACTTATCACAGCACAGTACTAAACAATGACAAAGCTAGAAAACTCACACATGATTTGAAGACTTATGAAGCTACAGAAAACAAGACACGATGGTATTGATGCAAGAATAAATATAGAGATCAATAGAATAGACAAGGGGGCCCAGAAATAGATCCACATAAATATTGTTAATTCATCTTTGACAAAACATGACAGCCATTCCATGGATAAAAAATAGTCTTTTCAGCAGATAGTCCTGAATACGTTGGATGCTCCTTTATATATATAATCTATAAATATTATATATATTTAATATAATATAAATAATAATTTTTATTATATAAGTAAATTTATTTATTTATATAAAAATCTAACACAAATTTTATACCTTTTTATGAAAATTAACTCAAAATGGATCATAATCTGAAATGAAAACCTATAAAACTTCTAGAAGAAAACACAGGAAAAAATATAGGTGACCTTGGGTTTGGTAATATATGTTTAGATACAATACTAAAACCATAATCCAAAAATGAAAAAAATCACTAAGTTGGATTGTATTCAAATTAAAAACCTCTTCTCTGTGAAAGACATTGTTAAGAGGATGAAAAGGCAGACCATACACTGAGAGAAAATACTTTAAAAACACACATTTGATAAAAGAATCGCATCCAAAATATGCAAAAACCTGTTCAACCACAACAATAAGAGAACAAACAATTCAAAAATGGGCAAAAGATCTGAACAGACAATTCACGAAAGAAGCTATAGAGATGGCAAATAAGTATATGAAAAGATGCTTAACATCATGCATTCATTAAGGAATTGTAAATTAAAACAATGAGATACTGCTACACATCTATTAGAATAACTTTAAATAAGAAAAAAAATGACACCACTAATTGCTGACAAAAATGCAATGAACAGAACTTTCATTCATTGCTAGTGGGAACGTGAAGTGGTGTAGCCTCTTTGGAAAACAGTTTGGTCATTTCTTGCAAAGTTAAACACGGTCTTGCCATTGGATCCAGCAATTGCACTACCCAACTTATGTGAAAATGTATGTCTCTGCAAAACCTGCACATGATTGTTTATAGTGAATGTATTATTAATTACCAAAAACTTGAAGGAATCAAGGTGTTCTTCAATAGATAAACTGTGGTATGTTTATACACTGGAGTACTAATATAAGTAATGATTGAATAAATAAACAAATGAGGAGAAAAGACATATTTTTCATGCAGAAGAATTCCAAATAATTTATGTAGATACTCTGCCCTCAAAGGAAGGGAGCGTAACCCCATTCCTTAAACGTAGGTGGTGCATAGTGAGTTCTTTCGACAAGTGCAGTAAGGAAATAAGGAAAAATGAGTTCTTTATAATGGAGAAACCTGACACACTACCTCAACCAAGGGATGAAGGTCAACATCAACAGTGATAACTCATGTTGATAGAATGTACCCTTGACACGATGTGATGAAACGGCACTTTACTTCTGTGGTCCTCTTCCCCCAAACCCAATGAAGTCCTGATAAAATCTACCCAGTCTAATGATTAAAAAAAAAAAAAGAAAAGCATAAGACAAATTCCAACAGAGGCCCATTCTACAAAATGCTTCACAAATACTCCTGCTAACTGTCAAGGTCATCAAAAACAAGAAAAGTATGAGAAACTATTATATCCTAGAGAAGCCTAAGGAGACATGCCAACTAACTGTAACATGGCATCTTAGATGGAGTACTAGGACGGAAAATGAACATTAGGCAAATACTAAGGAAATCTGAATAAAGTATGAACTCTAGTTAGTAATATTCTATCAATAGCAATTCACTTAGTGTAACAAAGCACTTATTGTACTAATGTAAGATGTTAATTATAGGGGAAACTGAAGGTGAGGTATGTGGGAACTCTATATTTGGAAGGTATTCTCAAGAAGATATTCTCAATTTTCCTGTAAATCTAAAGTTATTCTAAAAAATAAATTCTGTTTTTTAAATGTAGTCATTTCGTGTCACTCTACAATTGCAAACCTTCCAACACCTCTCCTTTGGACATAGAATCAAATCTCAACTATCTCGAAGACCTCATCTTATTGCCTTTGTCAACCTTCATTCACTACTTTCCAGGCATATGGGAGCACTCTCTGTTCCACTAACACTCCACTCCTGCTCCATTCAGAGACTTGTGCAGACGAGACCTTCAGCCTCACATGTTCTCCCCTAGCCTCCTGTTTCTTTTGCTCACTATTATATTATTTGGCTTTCTAGCAGCACCTGGAATATAACACCTTCTCACCGGCTAGATGGATTGGTGGATGGATGGGTTAATGAACAAGACAATCTCAATATCGGACCAATGATAATTGAGTTTTATGAGCTGTCAAAGGCTAACCTCATTGTCGTTGTCTATGGAGTGTTCTGAAGATTCACAGAAGACTCAAATGGAACAGTCGGGATTTTATTTTATTAATGAGATAATAGTACGATTTCTAGAAATTGTTTTACAAGCAAAAATATCCACATGGCCTACAAGCCGTAAGAACCTCTGTTTACATACCTCTTATTCCTAGGCCTTACCCTGACTTCCAAAGACTTCCTGATGTAACAGTCTGATCACTTCAGTCCAAAGCTAAACAATTTAGATAAACAAGCAATTATCTCATCTGAATGATATCCATTAGATCTCCCAAAAGAATTTCCAGTAGCGGTGGAAACTTCTCTACTTTCTAGACAACATCCCCTAAAATTAAAAGGAAGAAGTTTCAGAGGTACTCAAACATGTGAAAAATGAAGTGTATAATAATTCAAAGGGTATATATAGCTTGACCTCCAGTAGCTTACAGTCAAGAACAGAGACATGAATGGGGAAGAACACCCGGATGATTGAACAAAGCCACTGTATGGATGATAGATAAGGTTAAAGATGTCTTATGTATACAAACCAATAAAAAAAAAACCCAAATTCACTACCTGCACTAATTTAACATTCCTTACAATTTCACAGTTTCTTTGGGAACAAACACCAGTTTTCAGAATTATTATCTAAAGTAATAGATGCCTGTGTTAGAGTTTATACAAAGATGTCCCTAAAGGACATAATTAAGACTCCCGCTGCAATCACTTCATTTTAGAGGTCTAACCAGTAAGGAGCATTTTGTTTTGAATAATTTCAGGAGAGATAAACAAAAAGTCTGGAAAACAAATAGTGAAAGTATGAGACACCATGACTGTGCACACATTAAATAAAACCTCAGTTGGCTTCTTGACATACAGGCAATCAAACCCAAAAGAAAATTTGGTATGATGATGGTCTAGTCTGGCATGTTGAATGCTTCCTTATCCCCTTTGTACTTCAAACCCCACCCTTGCATGCCAAAACGCTTCACATTAAAACAGCATCGACCTGAAATAATTCTAACTCTGGAGGAGGCAAGCAAGCAAAAAAAAAAAATACAGGGAGATAATTTCTATGTATGTAATTATTTTACATGTTGATCTCATGCCCTTTGTCTCTTGTACATGGAGAATCACTATGGATGTTCCACAGGGTTTTCTGGTTTAAAGAAATGCAAAATGAGCTTGGAACCATGGCCTGAATCATTTTTGTTTGACTGCCTGGATCCTATGTGTATTATTATGCCAGTGCATTCACAAGGAAAGACTGCTCCATATGAAGAACCCATTGATGCCAATGCAGGTATAAGGAGTTATTAATAAATAAAACCTGTGTTTCATTATCATCTTTTATCCTCGGATGTTCTTTTTATCATTGAAGAGCATTACAAAGTTAACGTATTAATCCCAAAGGAGAATCATGTGGCCAATTGACATAATTCAATTAGAATATCCATGTTACATGAAGAATGGGAGACTTCCTCAGCATCACTATGGATTCAGAATAATTCCTGCCCATGGATATAGTTCAGAGAGAGACAAATGGCCATTCCTCTTGGAAGGAGCTGTGATTGCCAAAGTTTACAATGACAGTAACACTTTACTTATTTTTGTTTTTTAAATGAAACTCATATCTTCAAACACGGTGTCTATGACACCACACAAAGCAACAATTAATTAATTTTCTCTCTTTCTATAATCAAAAGGGTGTGGTTGCCAATCAATGCTGCAGGTCATCCTGAGATGATCACCATTAGCTGAATTAATGTACTTTAAGACAATAACTAGACAACTTGATGGTTTCTTTATCCTTCAGACATCTCTTAGGAAAATTCATTATTTATCATTAAAGATTTTGAAATATTCAAAATAGTTGTAAAAGTCCTCGTTCTTGTTTTTAAAGACCTCTATGGATCCAGGTACCAGAATACTGGCCCACGAGACTTATTTGAGTCAAAGAAGTAAGAAATGAATTTCATTTCAGACAGGAATATTGATGCAGAATGATTGGTTCTGGGATAGAAGAGTGTACAGTTATTAGTTATCAAGAAAAAGGGCATTTATGATGGTTGGTGGCAAAGAGGTGGATGAACTTGTCCCCAAATATTATTAAAGTATCTTTCAGTTCCAGATACAATGAAACAATATTTATAAAATTCTGAAAGAAAAAAAATGAAACAAAAATTGCCTTTTAGGCAATCATCAACAGGCTGCTTAATAATAACAAATCAGCATTTGAACAAATTTTGCCAAGAGTTAATCTAGGTACAATACTGGAAGAGAAGTAGCTATCTAAATGACAGCCACCTCTTCTTTCTCATAGTTTTAAATTACCTAAGATTCAATCTTGGATGGTGGACACAGAGCGTGCTTATAGAAATAAATGAGATTGATTGAGTGACCTCTCTTCACATAGGTCCAGCTCCTAAGAGTTTACTACATGATATCACATTCATTGTTTCAACTGAAAAGAAATTAGAGTCCAAAGTGCACTATGGAATTTCAAGATGTCCCCTTCTGACTATGATATAGACGCTTCTAGCACACTGAGTCTCCCGTTGAGCTAGAAAATCTAAGTATAATACAGAAAGAAATATCTGCTTAAAGAATCAAAGAGCTTCTGAAATGGTCAGGATGAGGAGACATGATCCTGAAAAGAAGGGAGGGCCATAAAAGTGAGCCCAACATTCCAATTACTGATTTTCCCCTTGGAACAATTACCAATTCTAAGCTACAAAAAGAAAGATACCTGAGAGGCAAGATCTTGATTTCTTCTTTTATCACAGGGCTAAGGAGACAAAACTTGGAATTCAGAACCACCACTGTAGTTACACCAAACTGGCCAAGTTCCCCGGAAGCAGGGAGTTGCAGAGACATGTGCCTGACACTCTGCACCAGTTCTCCCTTTGAGATATTTGTTGATTTTAAAACTGTGTGGGACTGTGTCCTTTGAAAGCAAGCAAAAAGTAGGAAGAAAGCTGAGGGGATCTTTTGATAATCTTACCATCCTGGAAATATAAAAATTGAGGTTCAAAACTGACCAATGAGGGGCACCTGGGTGGCTCAGTTGGTTAAGTGTCTGACTTTTGGTTTTGGCTCAGGTCGTGATCTCAGAGCATGAGATCAAGCCCTGCATTGGACTCCATGCTCAGCACAGGTCTGTTTCAAATTCTCTCTCTCTTTCCCACTGCTTCTCACCCCTACTTGCTCTCTCTCTCATGAATGAATGAATGAATGAATGAATAAATAAATAAATAAATCTTTAAAAAAATAACTGACCAAGGAGGCAGGATACTGGTAATATTCAGGCTTTAAGTTGAGACATCTAGAGAATAAGCCAGAAATATAACCAACCTCACAAATTCTGAAACCCAGACAATATTCTGTTCAATTCTAGATTAGATCAAGGTGATATGTTTACACTCTAACTACTTTCCAGGGATGCCTGGGTGGCTCAGCGGTTAAGTGCATCTGCCTTCAGCTCAGGGTGTGATCCTAGAGTTACTGGGAATAAGTCCCACTGGGCTCCCTGCCTTGAGCCTGCTTCTCCCTCTGCCTATGTCTCTGTCTCTGTTTTTCTGTGTCTCTTGTGAATAAATAAATAAAATCTTTAAAAAATAAAAGTAAAAAAATAACCACCTTCCAAAAAAGATAATCACTCAAAGATTCTATAATATTTCAGAAAGTATGTCCATCATAAAATAAAAAAATTACCAAGCCCAGAAAGAAACAAGAGGGGGAAAGTGTATTCAAATAGAAACAACCCCATAGTTTTAGGGTTATTAAGCATTGATTCCGAAATAACTGACTACATGTTCAGGAAAATAAACTAAGATAAGTTCTTCCCAGAGCTGAATATATTTTAAATAACAAAAGGAAAAAAAAAACGTAGTAACTGATATTAAGGGCTCAGTACATGTATGTCGCAGCAAATTAAACACATCTGAAGAGAGAATAGTGAACTGGAATATAGAAAAGTAGACATAAGGGCACCTGGGTGGCTCAGTGGTTGAGCATCTGTCTTTGGCTCAGGTCATGATCCTGGGGTCTTGGGATTGAGCCCTGCATTGGTCTCCCTGTTCAGCCTGGAGTCTGCATCTCCCTCTCCCTCTGCTGCTCCCCCTGTTCCTTTTCTCTTGCTTGCTCATGCTCTCTCTCTCTCTAAAACAAATAAATAAAATATTTTAAAAAAGGAACACCTGGGTGGCTCAGTGGTTGAGCATCTACCTTTGTCTCAGGGCATGATCCCAGGGTCCTGGGATTCAGTCCCACATCAGGCTCCCCTCAGGGAGCCTGCCCCTCCCTCTGCCTGTGTGTCTCTGCCTCTCTCTCTGCATCTCTCATAAATAATTAAATAAATAAATAAATAAATAAATAAATAAATAAACAAACAAATAAATTTTTAAAAAACAAAATAAATTTTTAAAAAGCACAGTAGACATTATGCAAAAAAGAAGCACACAGATTAAAATGTATGAAAAATAGAGAAGGAAAAGTAAAGGATACATGAAGTATAGTGAAAAGGTCGAATATACATGTAATTGAAAACAATAAAGGGAGAAGAGATGGAAAGGGACAAGAGCAACATTTGAAGAGAAAATGGCCAAGAATAATTTGAGGAAATAATTTCCCAAGATAAGAGCAAATACTGATCAAAGATATCCAAACAGGATTCAAGAAACTTTGCAAACCTTAGACATAATAAATACAAAACAAATTACATCCCAGAACATCATAACCCAAAGCAAGAAAAAAAAAAAAACAAGCCTTAAAAGCATTTAAAGAAGAAAAGATATATTACCTGAAAAAGAGCAACGATAGGACTAACACCTAACTCTACAGAATAATGGAATCCAGGAGAAAATGGTTAACTATTTTTATATGCCAGAAAGAAAATAATTGGCAACTTGGAATTATATAATCACTGAAGATACCTTTTAAAAACTAAAGTTAGGAATCCCTGGGTGGCGCAGCGGTTTGGCGCCTGCCTTTAGCCCAGGGCGCGATCCTGGAGACCCGGGATCGAATCCCACGTCGGGCTCCCGGTGCATGGAGCCTGCTTCTCCCTCTGCCTGTGTCTCTGCCTCTCTCTCTCTCTCTCTCTCTCTCTCTCTCTCTGTGACTATCATAAATAAATAAAAAAAAAACTAAAGGTAACTTCTGGGCACCTGGTGGCTCAGTTAATTAAGCATCTGCCTTTGGCTCAAGTCATGATCTCAGGGTCCTGAGATCAAGCCCCACATCAGGTTCCCTGCTCAGTGGGGAGCCTGCTTCTCTCTCTCTCTGGCGTCCACTCCCCCTACTTGTGTTCTCTCTCTCTTTCTCTGTCTGTCAAATAAATAAATAAATAAAATCTTTTAAAAATAAAGGTAACTTCCACTCATGACCATGATGGAGGAACATGTGGAGTAACAAAGAAACAAATTTGCTCTCCTACCTTAACATTTTTTTCAAACTTGAAAAATTTGTATGAAATTATAGATTTCAGACTCTGGGCCACCAGCAGCTCAAGATAGCAAACCTGAAGAGATAAAGATGAATGAGGCAACCCCTGAAGTAACTTCTTGGAGTTTCCAGAGTATAGTGCAAGGGAGAAGAATCCAAGAGGAGCCTGGTGAGCTCCCTGAGTTAAGAAGACATTTTGAATTTAAGAAAGCCAAGGAAGCCAGAATTCGTAGGGCAGAATATAGGAGAAAAGATTTCTGTACAGAAGGAGTTCTTGAGATCTGGAGGTTTCCCTCAATTCTTCACCTCAGTGCTGATTGGCACATTTGTGTGAGGAAATACCCAACACTAGGGAAACATCACCAGAAAAAAATGGGTGTAAAATTGTTGAAGGTCATAAATCACTAGGAATGGTTCACATTCATACAGCCTGAGGGGAGAAGCTTCGTAATACATAGGACATTAGGTTGAGTACTCAGAAGAGTATTGCCTCAATATTGGGGCAATAGTAACCCCAGACTAAAAGCTCCTCCTGCCCTGTCTAAAAAGTTGAAGTGAAAGGATATCAAAACAGCTATTATAATTATATTCTAGATGTTCAGTAAGGTAAAAGAATGAAAAAGTATGGTAAGGAGAGATATGGGAGATATTAAGGACCCAAATTGAACATCTGGAGATAAAAAGTACAATGTGTGAGAGGAAAAATATACAAGACAGATTAGACTGTAGAAGAAAAATAAGCACACTATCCAAAATGGAACACAGAAAAATAAAAAGATTGTAAAACTGAACATTGAGATGCATGAAAATTTTAAGTGAACTAATATTGGAGAAGGAAGGGCAAAAAAATATTTGAATACATAGTGGCTGAAACTTTTCCAAATTTCACAAAAAGTGTGAACTCATAGATCAAACAAATTCAACAAACCCCAAACACAGGAAGCATGAGGAAAAACAAGATATAATGTAATCAAATTGCTTAAAGCCATTGATAAAGAGATAATCTTAAAATAAGCCATAGAACAGAAGACACATTATACACAGAAAAATAAATAGAATGACAGCAGAATTATACTAAAAAATCATGCAAAAAATAAAATGTAGAACATAGCCACTTTTAAAAACAGAAACAAAAATATAAGCCAGAAGACAGTGGAACATCTTTAAAGCACTGAGGGGGAGGGGGAATCTAACCTACAGTTTTATACCAAGCAAAGTTATTTGTGAAAAATGAAGGTAAAATAAAAGCTTTTGAGACATACAAAGACTGTAAGAATTCATCACCAGCAGACCAGTGCTGTAAGAACTGATAAAGGCAAACCTTCAGAAAGAATTGAAATCTGAATCAATATAAAGGAATGAAGAAGGGAATGGTAAAGACATGGGTAAAAATAAGAGATTTTTTTTCTTATTTTCTAATCTGTTTAGAAGATAATTTACTCATTAATGACAATATATTGTGGTGTTATAATACACATAGGAGTAAAATGTATTATGATGATAGCACAAAATCTAAGAGACGGAGAAATGTAAGT
The DNA here is from genome assembly GCF_905146905.1 of Nyctereutes procyonoides. NCBI lineage: Eukaryota > Metazoa > Chordata > Mammalia > Carnivora > Canidae > Nyctereutes > Nyctereutes procyonoides. The sequence goes on along the minus strand of NW_026575146.1, from coordinate 86,011,269 downwards.
AAGCAATTGTAAGCTTCTTTGCCATGTAAGTGGTATAATATTCTGGAAGACGGACTGTTACAAGTGACAGATACATACTACATACATATACTATAAACCCTAAAGCAGACTGTAAAATAACACAACAAAGAGTTATAGTTAATATGCCAACAAAGGAGATAAAATAGAATCACAATACATAGTCAATTACTCTAAATGAAGGCAGAAAGAAGAGAGGAAAGTTAAGAACAGATGGGACTAATAGAAAACAATTATCAAGATGGTAAATTTAAACATGAATGTATTAATAATTACATTAATCATAAATGGCCTAAACACCCCAATTAGAAGACAGAGATTGTCAGAGTAGATTTAAAAAATGAAAGAATACCCAACTATATTCTGTCTCACAGAACCGTACTTTAAATTTAAAGCCACAAGTGAGTTAAAGCTAAAGAATGGTCAGGGGAAATCAGAAAGTATTTTGAATTGAATGGGAATGAAAATACAGCATATTGAAATTCGTGGGATACAACTATAGCAGTGCTTAGAGGGAAATTTATAGCATTAAATGTTTATACAGAAAAAAAGTGATATCTTAAATTAATTACTTAAGCTTCCACTCTAAGAAACTAGAAAAATAAAAGAACAAATTACACCCGAAGAAAACAGAAGAAATAAGTGCAGAAATCAACAAATTTGAAAACAGAACAATAATAGAGAAAATTAACGGCACTAAACCTCATCCTTTGTAAGTACCAATAAAACCAATAAACCTCTCACCAGAGGTACGAAGAAAAAGAAAGAAAGGGAAAAAACCACCTGTATCAGGAATGAGAGGGAGTATCACTATAGACTGCAGAAATTCACAGGATAATAAAAAGTAATCTTCATATCATCTATGTCTGAAGCCATTTATGTCTGAAACTATGTCAGTAGCTTAGATTCCTAGACCCCACCCTAACCACAATAAATCAGAATCTCAGAGTTAATATGTAAGGGAGGGAAGGCCAGAGTTTTGTCTTTTTGCAAACAATTCAGACGACTGATGCCAAGTAAAGCGAAGGCTCATTGCCTAAGAGTAGTAGGGTCAGCTAGTCTCCACGCTTTATGACTTGGGAAGGTGAGGAAGGAAGCCATGTTCTACTGACTTGGATGAGAAGTTTCGGTCTATACTCTCTGGAAACAACTATCCAGGCACTTAGTAAAAGGAGCAGCTGATGTGAGGAGCAAAGACACCCACAGATGCAAGATTCCTTCCATTTTTTCCTTTATATGGTGTATATGCTAAGGGTTAAGTTCAAATAGATGGCTTCTTCCCATGTCCATATCCCAAAGGCCAGAGTAAAACGATCTGCAAAGCCACAATGACACATTCCAGTCATAACTGTCTACAGGATCTTTTCTGGGCTCTGCCCAATTTCTAGATCACTAGCTTTAACAACCCTCTTCCCTTCTACTTAGAGAAAAATGGAGAGCAAGGAAATAAGAGCAATTTTATGCTATGGGATAAATATGAAATCTACTTAATATTTGTTAAGACTTTATCTATTTATTCATGAGAGACACAGAGAGGGAGAGGCAGAGACACAGGCAGAAGGAGAAGCAGACTCCCTGTGGGAAGCCTGATGCAGGACTTGATCCCAGGACCCCGGGATCATGCCCTGAGCTGAAGGCAGATGTTCCACCACTGAGCCACCCCAGTGCCTCCTGCCTAATATTTTCTTGTGTGTAAATCACTCATGAATCTATTTGACTCTCATTTGTGACTGGTGACTTTCAAAACTCAGGAAACAATGATACACTAGCTATGATACCATCATTGTAAGCTCACAAGAGCCAGATCCTGGACTCTCTGTTGGGCAGACTAGGATATTCTGTGATTATAACCCACTCCCCAAATGCTAGGGCTTCCCACTGGCCCAGGCAGGCCAGAGTACTGGCAGGCTACAGCCTATTACATACTGTTTAAATAAAGATTTGCAAGGAAAATAAATTCACAGCAACATTCATTATTGATCATTCTCAAAACTGTCTGGAAAATTCCCCCAGAGGGCTTAAGAAAGAAATTAAACATTGTTTTCCTGAGTTGTTTCCTGCTGTTTTTCCACTTCATTGGTTTTGCTCCCATAATTGCGTGTGTTCCTATAGCCACATAATGTTTTAATATTGCTGAATTATTTTGTACAAATTTGGGATCATATGTCAATAATTTGGGTGTGAAGAACTGTAATAGTATGATTTTATAATAATGATTAAGATAAGCATATATCTTTAGTGTCTTCTTTTTACCAGTATCTCTCAATTTTTAAATCTGACCTACCACTCCATCAAAATCTTCAAATAACAAAATCCAAATCTGTTTTCTATTTCTCATTTTGTGTGACCAGTGTTGACCACTGCCTTTTCTTTGAAGCTCTTCTCCCCTTTTCCTTTTCTTACTGTTGCTTTCTTCTGCTTTTCTTCCTACTTCTATGACTTCACAGGGCCTTATCACCATTTTTATGAGTTCTGAAAGTCAGATATTTCTTAAAGTTCTAATCAGAATTTCGTTATCTCATTCCAAATACTGTCCTGAGCTTTTCACCTCCTTTCATGGTTTAAAATATCATCAATGCATATATTTAGAATTTAGAACTTTGATGCAGGATTCCAGGTATCATGTCCCCATATTACCCAGTTTATTTTTCTAGTGTTTTCTCCTATTACTCTCAAATATACTATGTTCCAAACCGGCTGTTGTACTCATGTTCAGCCAATATTCCAGATGCTCTCTTATATCCATAGTTTTCACTTACTAGTCTTCCTGCCCAAAGTGCTTCAATGGATCACATCCAGCAGTATATTTCAAATGACAAATGACCCCATTATTCAAGGAAACTCAGAATGGCTCAACATAGGGAAATATAATATTACTATAATTTTGGATATCAAATATGATAGAGGAAACATCTCTTTGAGGAAAAGACATTTGATAAAATTTAAGTCATTCCCAATTTTTTAAATGCATAGAATACTAAAAGTAAAATGTAATTCCTTTAAATTATTAAAAACAAAATCCTATCTCCTATCTCAAACCAATCATCACCTACTATACATAATAATCAAATACTTGAACCATCCCTTTAAAGGTAAAAATCTTCCCTTTAAAGGTAAAATCTTCAGAAAACTGCCCACTATCATCAGCATTATTTAACATTTTTTTCTGAAGCTCTTTCCAAAGCAATATGATAAGAAAAAGATACACAAAATACAAATTTAGTAAAGGAGAAGAAAAAAGGATTATTATATACATATTTTATGATTGTCTCCCTAAAAAAAACTATCTGAAAAATCTTCTATACTTAATAATAGATGTGAGTGAGATACTCAAATTTAAAAATTAAAAATTTATAACTTTTCTAAAGTAAAACAATGATCAGTTAGAAAATATAACCAAAAATATACACAAAAAAAATACACAAAATGACCAGAATTAGTTAGGGAAAAAAGAAAATTTAAGACACAAACTATAGACATTTAACTCCCACTTACTTAGATATAGATATAAAGATATTCATACTATGATTGCTTCTCCATTTATTTATTTATTTACAGCATTATTATGATTTTTTAAATTAAAAATGCAGTAAATAGTCCAGGAGTTTCACAAATAGTTTTGCAATAAGAGGGTTTATTCTGATGGGACAATGTCAATTGTTTTAAGTTAAATGACAAGTTTTTTTAAGAGACAAAGTATTCATTTGGGATCAATTAATTATAATTTAAGGTACATAGATTTAGTAGAAACCCAAATAGAGTTAAACTGCTAAGCCACCGGGGCTGCCCTTTTCTACATTTTTTAACTTAAATTCAATTTGCCAACATATAGTCTAACAGCCAGTGCTCATCCCATCTTCCTCAGTGCCCGTCACCCAGTTGCCCCATCCCCCCACTGACTACATGACAAATTTAAAACTAAGGAATTATATACTTCACAAGAGTGAATTTATTATCTATTGACCGTATCTCAATAAAAATTTAAAACAGTAACGTCTCTAGAGAACTGACCACTCACCTTAACACAGGATTGCGCTGACCTTTATATGGTGTTTGAGTGTGTCTGTGGGGAAACACAGACATAGACACACAATTACATGTAATATAAACCAAAACAACACAGCTTCCAAACTCCTTACTGAAGATCACCAGAACTTCAACTTCCTTAGAACTTTCCATGGTGCCCAGTGGAATTCCACATCACTGTACAACTTGTCCTGCATCTTTGTCACACATGATCACACTCCACACTCATTGGAATGGGAAGGTGCACGTGAGCACCACTAATCTTTATCCTGGTAGTGCATGATTTATGGTTTGTCTCATTTTGCAGATCAGGAACATAGACTCTGAGAAGGGCCAGCCCCAGGGTCCAGAGCAAGAGCTCCTGGTTTTCTTCCCACAGTAAGGCCAGCCTGGAAAGTCTTCCTCATCCCACATGGCTCCAGGATGTAGCCCCCTCATCTCCTAGGAGTTTTCACAGTGAAAGAATTTTTTCACATTTCTTGCCTTCTAGCAGGATTTACCAAAGATGCCTCAATGCTGAGATGCTGAGAATTACCTCAGCAGCCATCCAGCCTCTCCAAGTCCCACTGAACCAGAAACTCAAAGCAAGAAGGAGAACTTTTATTTTAAAGCCCCTTCACAGGGCAGCCCCGGTGGCGCAGAGGTTTAGCGCCGCCTGCAGCCCCGGGTGTGATCCTGGAGACCCAGGATCGAGTCCCACATCAGGCTCCTTGCATGGAACCTGCTTCTCCCTCTACCTGTGTCTCTGTGCCTCTCTCTCTCTCTGTGTGTGTGTCTCTCATGAATAAATAAATAAAATCTTTAAAAAAATAAAATAAAATATCAAAAAAAGCCCCTTCACAGGTACTTCTGATGAGGCAAATTTGAGAAACACTTCATTGCTTCCTTTGATTCTCACAGCCACACCATTAACACTATCTCCCTAGAATCCATGATTTCCAAAACTCAGTAGAAATCTGGGTAACAGAGAAATTAACAAAGTAATCTGGAGCATGGATTCAATTATCAGTGATTATTTGTGGGGAGTGAGGACCTGAGACACACCCTGAGGAGGACATCACCCAGGAGTGAGTGATGTAAGATTCCTGAGAAATGAACTCAATAAACAAAGACAAGCAAAAGTCAACAAGGGGACTTGGGGGTGGGAATCTAATTAACGAATCTAATTAACGATCTGAAACGGGCATTGGTCAGGGCTTAGGAAATGGCCACTTTGAAGGGGGAGAGAACTTCATTAACCCTTCTTCAGTGAATCAGTCATTTCTCATCTGGATGGGTATCCTTAGGAATAATCACACAGAAAAAATAAATAAATAAATAAATAAATAAATAAATAAATAAATAAGATTTTAAAAATTTAAAAAAAGGATTAATCACACAGGTGTGCAGAAGCGAATTTCCAAGCCATCTAAAGCTGCAGTGTTGATGACAGCAGAAAGCTTCAAGCAATCCAGCTGTCCCACAGCAGAGGATGAGGAGACTAAAAACCACTGAGTAAATTCATAGAAGAACACACTGTGGAACTATTAAGAAGATGTGGATTTGTGTCCCTGTACTTGAAAAAAAATGCACATAATGTAAAATTAAGTGAGAAAAGGTTGCAAACAACATTTACATGGGTCCTTTTTTGTTTTAAATAATTACATATATTTTAAATAATTACATATATTTTTGTTTTAAATAATTACATAATATAATATATACATATACATAATGTAACATACATATGTATGTGTATACACACACACACACACTCACACACATAATTCATGGAAGCAAAGATTTCAGTGGGTGAATACCAAACTACTAATAATGGTAATAATGGCTGTCTTTTGGTTTCTTTCTTTCTTTCTTTCTTTCTTTCTTTCTTTCTTTCTTTCTACCGTTCCTTCTACCTTTCTTTCTTTCCTTCCTTCTTTCTTTCCTTCTGCTTTGCTTTGTTTTGATTTTTTGCCTGTCTGTATTTTTTTAATGTTTCCAGGATTATTTTTTCAATTTAAACCATAAATATATGTATATCATATGAGCTTCCCAGGACCTTCTGCAGCTCTTGGGAAAGGCCACGCTGACCAGCAGGCCTGCACGAGTGGAAGACAAAGATGCACAGCATCACTCTGAGCATTGGCCTGGGATGCTCCTGGTCTCCTCTCCAGCTTCTGCTCACAGAGAGGCGAGGCTGGCTCAGGCCCCGACGGTGACGCCTATGACGGCGACAGGGAGGTGTGCGGAGCCGGGCTCGGGCTGTGCCAGCTCTCGCTAATCCTCTGCAGTATGGTTCGCTGCTAATTTGTCATGGCACATATTTGCCTTATGTCTAATTAGCATCAAATTGCAAACTGCTATTTGCTAACAATTTGTTGCATCAATCTGCTTGAAAATCTATAGTTTGGAATTGGATTGCAACTTGCCCTGTCTATCAAAATTCTCGTTCACACATACACAAAATAACTTCCCCTTCCCGCCAAAAACGTCGCAATGTTTGTAGTGGCACAAAAGGAGAGCGATGTGGGTTTTTTCTTTTCTTTTTTTTTTCCCCAAAGGGAGAAGTATAACCATGGGGTGTTTCCATTTGAATGTCTGGGCTTTGATTGTCCTTGTCCTGGGAACACAGCTGGATGGTGCTCACACCCAGAGAGAGTGCTGGTCCAGGCCTCTCTTCGAGACTTTTCAGAAAAATCAAGACACATAAAAAGACCAGAAATCCAGTCTTCAATCCCAGAAGTAGGACCCCCGCCCCAGGTCAAGCTATGCAAGGATAATTCTCAAACCCATGCCTTCAATCAATCTTGCTGAGGGATGCAGTGTCCCCTGGCAGCATTTCCCATGCATTCATCCATCTCATGCTAGGAGCCATCCAAGAAAGCCAGGGTTAATATTTTCTTTATTTACAAATGGTGGAACTGAGGCTGAGAAGATGAATGTCATGTGTGAAACAAGTGCCAGAGCAGGAACTGAAAGCCAGCCAGCAACATTTTATGGCCTGGTTGACCTTCTAAATACCAAAAATAGGTAGTGGGATAATGATGATAATGATAAAAATCGCATAATGAAATATGAATGAAAAAATAATGAAATAAAAAGGAAATATATTTAAGAATCACATCTCACTCGATAGTTCAGCCTTGTAAGAGCAAAACATCTAGTTGGCTATTTGACATTTTGGTTTGGAAACTTGCCCCATGACAGATTGAGGAGTCAGGCCTTCAGACTCTCCTTGTGGTCTTAAAAGCCACTCCTGGTGGTCCAGTTAGAATGAAGAACTGTAATCTCCATACTGGCAGGAGGGATTATTTCTGTGGAGTCCAAGGAGAGTCAAGAGTGACATTGGGGTGGAGATCTTCTTCCCTGGTTGCCAGATGGAGAGAAATAGAAATTCCCAACACAGCCAAGCAGCTGCTCCATTGCAGGGCACAAGCAAGATAGTTGGGACCTCCTTATCCCAGGATGCAGTTTCCTAAAAATGCTCCCTTGGTTAGAATTCCTTAGTCTCAGGAGTGACTCAGGGGTGAGAGGCTCTTCCAGTGTGTTTTCCCTGTTTTTCTTAGCATCCCTGAACAACCCTTGTTCTGGAAAAACAAAACAAAACAAAACTCCATGCTACATGGCATGAACATTCCTCAAAAAATTAAAAATAGAGCCACCATACAATCCAGCAATTCCACTCCCAGGTATACAGCCAAAGGAAGTGAAAATAGGACCTCAAGGAGGTACGAGCACCCCTATTCACTGCAGCATTGTTCACAGTAGCTAAGATGTGGAAACAACTTAAGTGTCTGTCCACTGATGGATGGGTAAGAAGAGGTGGTACATGCATATACATACAATGGAATATTATTCAGCCATAAAAAAGAAGGGAAATCTTCTTATTTGCTACAACATGGAAGGACCTGGAGGGCATTATGCTAAGTGAGGTAAGTCAGACAGAGAAAGACAAATACTACATGACCTCACTTACATGTAGAATCTAACAAAGCAGAACGCAGAGAAACAGAGAGTAAAGTGGTGGTTGCCAGAGGCTGGGGGAAGGGTGTGGGGAATGGGGAGATGTTGGTCAGAGGGTCCAAACTTCCAGATATAAGATTAACAATTCCAGGGAGCTGGGGTCCTGGGTGGCTCAGTCAGTTAAGCATCCAACTCTTGGTTTCGGCTCAGGTCATGATCTCAGGGTTGTGAGATCAAGCCCTCCATTGGGCTCCATGCTCAGAAGGAAGTCTGCTTGAGATTCTTGCCCTCTGTCCCTCTCCTGCCCTCACTCTCTCAAATAAATAAATAAATCTTTTAAAATAAACAACTCTGAGGAGCTAAAATACAATATGGCGATTATAGCTAATAATACTGTAGTATATACTTGACAGTTGCTAAGAGAGTAGATCTTTAACATTCTCAGCACAAAGAAGAAATGGCGATTATGCAATGGGATAGAGGTGTTAGCTGATGCTATGGTGGTCATCATTCTGCAACATGTGAGTGTATCAAACTCAACACACTACACCTTAGACACTTACATGATGTTATATGTCAATTACATCTCAATAAAGCCCTCTTTGCTGATATTTTAAATAACAATACAAGTCATTCTTACTATTATTATAGTCAAAGCCTCTAATTTGTAGCTTTTCCTTGGAATTGCTAGGGATGGAGATAAAATATCATCTCCGAGATCTTCAGAGAAGGAGCTAGAGAAATAACAATGATCTCTATAAAGCTGACGAAATAGGTCCCTCTTTACTCCCATGAATACAGTCAAGAGTAATTATTTTGGTGTGAAAGACTGGTGTTCCTTCAACAAATGCTCATAAAGCACCTTCCAGGTGCCATGACCTATCATAGGTGTTGGGATGGGAGTGGAACCAGGTGACCCCAGCCACGGCAGAGCAAAAGAAAGTGACTACTCACGGGAATGAGCCAAGTGCTTGGCAAAACAGCCTAGTGAACAAACATTGGTCTGCATCAGACAAACGGAGAAGGCTTCCCATACAAAAACGCCCTGAGTGGAACAGGAGGAATAGGATCTGGGATGAGAGGACCCTTCCAGGCAGAGGGAGGAGCAGGTGCAAAGGCCCAGAGATGAGTATGTACTTGGACTCTTCTGAGAAACCGGACCATTGCAAGTGACAGAGGTCAGCCCCTGGGCCTTGGCCTTCGCCATTTGGGAGCCTCTTCCAAAAACCAGAGTCTTGGGATGCCTACAGAGCAAGTCCTTTCCCATTCTTCCTTGAGAATAAATTTGCCACCATTTCTCCCTTGGGCTCGTTGAAGGAGCTAGGCAAAGGGAAGGAAAATTCTGAGCTGATTTATTCAGACACAGAAGCAAGTGAAGAAGCTTTCTTTCTTCACATGTGCTCTTGGAATGACTCTTCCACTCAGTAAGACTTTAAATGACTGCCCCATGACAGGATCTGAGTAGAAATGATGCTACCACCTACTGCATAGATGTACATTTTTCTCTATTTGGACTGGAAGAAGGCCAGACACCGCATTGATCTGCAACCAACCCAGAAGTACACTGGGGAAGTAAATGAAAAGGTGCCCAGGAAAAACAAATAATCCCTAAACAATGGCCTCTAAAAGGAAGAAGGACATGTACTCTAAAGAACTGTGCTCAGGGATTGTGTTCAAGTCGACTCAGATAAGCCTTGGAGCATCCACCACTATATACAAACACACGTGTTCCAGATCTAAAAGAAAAGGCAGGGAATTTGGGGGTCACCGAGGAGTAGTGACTAGGAGGGCAGCAAGACCGTGAGGACAAGTCCGTCTGGAGGCCAGGGACAGTAGTCTGCCCAGGATGCAAGGGCCACTCTCACTCACCATGCCATGTAAGGTCCATACCAGGTAAAGTGCTTCCTCATCAACACAGCGGAAGAGTGGTACAAGCCATCCACCAAGCCCAAGACGTGGCCCCATGGGGCAAGGTGGCATCAGGGAAGGCAAAGCCATTGTGTGAACTAATGAAAGCCTGAACAAGCTCTTAGGATTCAGTTTAAGTCAGATATCAGAACAAAAGAGCTCCTTAGAAGCCAGGGGTACAAGTCTTCTGATTCCCCCACTAGTCTTTAGAATCTATGGTAGAGGCCCCCACATCCCATCAACCCCACTCCCTGGGTGAAGTAGATATACTTTCCCTACCTGTGCATCCTCCTTCCAGGTAAGCAAAAGCCCAAGATCTGAAGCAACAGTAGGTGTTTTCCTGCCATCTGTTGTCCTTAGGAGACGTGTGGCTTTAATGGAAGAGACAAACTCAACCATGGACATGCAGTGATCCCACTAGAGTCTCCTCCACATCAGTCTGTGGGAGCCACCCCGGATCTCTGTACCCTACGGCGGGCCACTCTCACATCTCCCTCCTGCCTGTGCCGCACACCGTCCTTCACTTTTCTCAGTAGCTCAGAGACATGTCTGGAACTTCCACAAGGCTCCTGTCAAAATGTCGGGCTGCTAACTATTAAACTTTATTTTGATGTCTTGCTTTTCGGGAATAATTACTCTGTACCTAAAATGTTGGCCTGTTTACTGCTTGTGCAAAAAGATGACAATAAAATCAATGTTGCACAATTCCCCAAAGTCCATCAAAGTCTTTCGCAATGTTAATGGATCGGTGGGGCTAAGAGGTGTGAGCTCATGCTGGCCTGAGCGGATGCCCGGCCCCAGCGAGGGAATGTTCTTTCTTTTATTGGCCTGATCACCCTGTCTGACAAATTCATTCATTCTGAAAAGCTGGCTCAGACCCTGGGGTGAGAGCAGGGGTGGGATGGGGACAGAAGTGGTGATTGCAGATTGACAAGTACATGATATCACAAGCCTGTGAGCTGGCAGGCACTTACAGGGACTCGAGCATCCACCACTCCAATTCCATTATCCAGAGACAAGGACACAGATCCAGAGAGGGGGAGTGATCCACCCAAGGCTCTACAGCCAAAGAGCTGTGAAGTCAGACCCAGAAGCGGGTTCCTGGTCTGAAATTACATCCACCATTCTGCTCTCGGAGTAGAATCATTTTTTCTTTTTCGCCTTGTGGCATTCCCTCTTAGAACACAGACATGGCTCAGTCCATTAAGCATCCAACCTTGGTTTCAGCTCAGGTCATGATCTCAGGGTCTTGAGTTTGAGCCCCACATCAGACTGCATGCTCTGTCTGGAGGGTGCTTGAGATTCTCTCTCTCTCTCTCCCTCTCCCTCTGCTCTTCTCCTGCTCGCATTCTCTCTCTATATATCTCTCAAATAAATAAAAATTTAAGAAAAAAAAAGAACATGGTCACAGACATGTCTAGAGCAACATGACCCCTATGGCCAGAAGGGCAGGCTCTACTCTGGCTCCTGGTCATGCAGGTTAATAAGGTTCAAGCAAGGCTTCCATGCTCAGAGATGTTTCAGGGAGGCTCTAAAACCTTCCCTTGTTTGCAGTGTGTGCTGGTAGAGCAAAGGTTATAAGAAGTCTTTCAATAAAGAGCACGTCCAGGGGCGCCTGGGTTGAGCATCTGCCTTCGACTCAGGGTATGAGCCCAGGTCCTGGGATCGAGTCCTACATTGGGTTGCCCAAAGGGAGCCTGCTTCTCCCTCTGCTTGTGTCCCTGTCTCTCTCTCTCTCTCTGTCTCTCATGAATAAATAAATAAAATCTTTTTAAAAATTAAAAAAAAATAAACAGCATGTCTAGAGTGTCCGTGAGCATGGCACTTTGGTGAGGGGAGAGGTTGGAGAACTCATCTCAGTGAGCACTGCACATTCACTCGTCACCAGCATCGTACTTGGTTGGGATGGTGATGGCTGTGGAGCTGCAGGAACCGGTGTGGGAAAGGCTCTGTGGAACTAAGTCAGGTGAGGACAAGGAGAAGGAGGAGAGTGGTGCTAATGGACCTCCCTGAGTCGCTCAAGGCCCCCATAGGGGCCGGGGAAGTTGGAGCTGTCTTATCCTAGTGTGTGGGTGGGGCAGGAATGGGCTACATGAAAGAAAGCCAGGAGCAGGGACATGGAGTGGAGAGAGACACGGCACAAGCTGTGATGGAGCAGTCCCCCGGTCCGTCCAGAGTAGGGTCACATGTGACCATGAGGCGTCCAGGGACAGTGGAAGGCAGGGGCTGGGACACAGGGCATTTGGAAGGACCAGCACTTCCCTGGGACTGGTGCCTCAAATGGATGCAAGGTCCCCCAGTACTGGGGTGTTGAACAATTTTTGAAGGGAAAACTTCACGTGGCTTGCTGAAATCTGTCATGAAGCCTGCTCCCTAGATTCCCTTCTCTTTTACTCAGAAAAACTCAATTGAATCAGGGAGGCATGATTCCCCGTTAGAGAAATCATTTCTCCTTTCCTCTGGTGGGTTAGATTTGTTTAGGTGTTCACTGATCCTATACTTGATTAATCACCCCCGCTGCCTTTTCCCAGCTCCCCGGTGGGGCCGTGGAAGTTGCTGGGCTCCAGAAAGTCATAAGGGTACATTAGTCCCATGGCCATGTGGGGACCCGCTGCACCTTGGACCACCACGCCACCATTTCCCATTTGAATTTCTCCAAAGCTCCCTGGTAAGAAGGAACCTGTCCCAAATACTTGTTGTGGACTCCTCTGTGACCACAGCCCCACCACCACCACCCATATACTCAGCCGCACTTGAACTAAACCCTCCCACCTGCCCTCCTCCAGTGGAACTGGATGAAGGAGACTCTTCGGGGAAAGCAGGGAGAGAGAGCCCACCAGGACCAACAAGAAGAGGTGGGAGCCTTGAGTAAGATGGTGAAAATTGAGTCCAAGACATTAGGAATGAGGGATGGGATGGAGAAGTAGAAAGAGGAGAAGGAAATGCATATTTAGTGAGGGAGAGAGAGAGAAGCTTTCCATTGCTCCCGCAGTGGGTCCCAGCTCCGGGCATCCATCACCAGGTGGCTGATGGAGAAACTCTGTCCCCTTACCTATGACCAGCGGCGATGTTTTTTCAACGATTCCACAGGAGTCAAAAACCCAACAAAGCGCATCGCGGGCGCTGTAAAGGGAGCATGCTGCTCGTGTCTGTGACCACTGTATGCAAAGCTTGGCATTAGTCACAGCCAGGCCGGCTGTGACAGGCCTGAAGTGAGGGAGATTAATGCGAGGCTGGGGCACTTTATTATTGTCATTCTGTTCTTTCAGACTCTGCCTCTGACTTTCAATTTTGCTCCAGAATTAATTGTCTGCTCCCTACAGTATGACTGATGGAGAAGGATACGCGTAGCCCAGGCACCTGGCTCTGGCCTTGACAGTCTAAGGCCCGGCGCGGGATGTATTGTACGCGGTCAAAGCAGGGGACAGACGGGCATCTCGCAAAGAATTGGCCTGCGCCACACCTGCCTTCAATCAGATGTGACCAAAGACCATCCTTTGCTAAGAATTACCTTTGCTTGTAGAGTCCCTAAAAACATGCCCATGCTCCTGTTAAGGACTCACCCTGGAGCCCAGAGCTCAGTTGGCTGGTGGAGTCTTTCCCAGCCCTGCGGTTCTCTGATTTTCTTCCTGTTTCTGGTTCTGGGCAATAAATTCGAAGTGCAGCCTCCCAGGTCCCAGCCTTCCCAGATGTGAGCATGTTTGCGAGCACATTACACACAGGGTCTCTGACAATAGGAAGGCAGTGTTGGCACCAGTTTCCAGTTGAGTTAAATATTCACCTCTTTTCTCGTTACCCCACATCATCATCCCTCTTTTCAAAAAAAAATATTTATATATTTTATTACACATTTAAACCAAAATGTCTCTCTCAATATAAAATCCTGAAAGAAGTCTCCAACCAAATAGCCATGTTCTCTGCTGTTGAAGGATTTGAGAGCCCAAGGCGGGCTTGTTGAGCCGAGATGTGAATGGATGAATTCATGCAAAGTGGTGATCCTAAGCAGAATGAAACATAGAGAGGCATATTTTGTTTTCATAAATAAATAAAAATCCTTCGGAGTCATTTTTCAAGCCAAGTTCAGACACTAGCCATTGTTCTAGACCAGCAAGCCACATTCCCACTGCAGATGTGTTCATGGAAAGTTCAGTGCGATTCTTCTTTATTATGTTAAAAAAAAAAGATATTTACAGGCTTTACAAGGAGGAAGGGAAGTCATCGTGGAATATGTTCACAACATTCACCTCCATGCTCTGGTCTGGATGTGTGTGGTTGGGACTGATTTTCGACCTGAGGATTACACGCGACTGTTTCGATGCGAGATGTGTGAGTTTTTCTGGCCCTTCCCAAATAAAGTTTTATTGAAGGGACATCCAGTATTTCCGAGGTACCTCTTCCCCTACACTGGATCCGATTGGCACCTGACAGGAGGGAAAACCAGCCAATAAGGGAAAGGCAAGTGTCGATGAGCTGAGAAACGTTTTAAAGCCTGGTTTTCTGTAGAACCTTCAGGAGTTCCTTCTAAATACGCCGCCTGACTATAACCTGCAATAAATTATTACAGCTTTAACTCATCTGGTACTTTCATACGATTACGGTATTATGTTAAAGGGTACAGAAATATATAATATGCTCAACTGTCTCCACAGTTGATACCAGAGGGGAAATTACCACCACTCAGTGAAGAAGATCCAACCTCATTACATTAATGATTTATCACAATGGGAAAATGTGAAAAGTAACTAGTTGCTTTTATGAAAAGAGGCAGCTTTTCCCACTGGCAACTCCTGCAGGCTCTCGGAGAAGAAGGATTTAGAAGGAACTCCAGACGGTCACGCTCTCCCACCCCCTTGCGGATCTCCCTCTGCAACCCGAAGGAGAAGGTGTGCGGGCAAACGTTGGAATATCCTTCAAACTTGACATTAAGTATTCAAATGTTACTTAAGCAAAGTGTGAGCAATTAAATTAATCAATCTTCCCAGCCATGTACAGAACAGATGTTCAATAAATCCTCTTTGCTTACAGTGAGGGGGGAGAGTCCACTTTTAACTGTCCTTCAGCGATGACACTGTTCAGGCGTCCTCCGCCAGCCTCCTGGGCCACCGGCAGGCACTTCTGCTGCGCTTTCCTTTATTATAAATAACAACAGGCCACCTGGCCTACCTGCGCTACCTGGGAGCCGCAAGTTTAATGATCCTTCCGACGCCAGGCTCTACTCTCTCCTGATCCCGGGTAATGGGGCTGATGGGAAAGGCGACAGAGTGACGGCTGGCAGTGACGGATGACTTCTGGCCATCTTGTGCTGCTGACAAGCGGTGAATATGGGCCAGTGTTGCAGAAAGGTCACGATCAAAGTATTTGCTTGACTTTCAAAGTTTCTCCGCAAAAACAGGCAAACAAGCCAAAACCATGGAGACTACCAACAAGGGGGAAAGCACCAGCCTTGTTCGGGGAGGGTGAGAGGGGTTGGGGGGGTTGGGGACAGCTTGGTCTCAGCTTGGTCTCAGCACTAGAAAATAAAGAAAAAAAAATGAGCGGCCTCAATCAGAAGCTGTGGCTTCGGTGGGAATCGGAAGCCAGACACTGGGGAGCAGGAGCCCTGCATTCTAGGCGTGAGTCGTTCCCAATGAGTAACTTCACCCCTGGGCTTCTGGGGGTAGAGAGGGGGGCCGCTCAGTATGTGATTCGGCCTCCAACCCTCAGGTGGCCATCCTGAGTCTCCCTGCCACCCTACCACATCACCCCAACCCCATCGGTCCTCTCGACCTGCTGCCCAGGTTGCCGATCCGCAATTCATCGAAGAGCTCCACCCTCGGATGTGCCAGCTCCCCAAGACGGCCAGACTCGACCTGCCCACCATGGCCTCCCTAGCTAAATCCCTTGTCCTATAGGAGAGTGTGGGAAAGCACTGGGCCCCAGGCCCGCAGTGCCACTCCCTGCCCCAGCCTCAAGCCCCTGACCACGACCCGCCACAGTCCGCGAGGCCACTGACATTCAGAAGTGGCGGTTACAACGCCTGCCCTACAGATATATAACTTCAACCTTTTGAAGGCTGCCTTTCCATATATGGACTTTATCCACATTTTAATGAGGCTTTAAAATCTCCAAGATTAAGCTGGTATTTTATGTAGAACTGCCTGCTTTTTATGATATCCTGACATGTTGTACAACATTTGGCGACTATATTGATCCTTATAAATTCAGCATCTATATATATTCATGAAAAGTACCTTTTCTCCCCATTCGGGCCACGAGATGATCCAGACACACATTTCCCTGAGTGGAGACAATAAAACCGCAATTGTCATGGTTTTGAGCGTACACAATGTTTCAGTGTTTTCAAATTAAACCCCTTTTACCATCTGCTTGCAAAGTCCTCAGTGAGGAAATGACAGTGTCTTTCCAGGTATCGAATGGTGTAAATGCCCCTGTTTCTCCTTCAGGTGAGCCTGTGATAAATCCTGCGGGGCCCAGCGAGGGCTTCCTCCCGCATGGGACATTATACATCTTCATGCCCTCATGTTTGCCCGACCACGGAGACCAGCCTCCCCGTGTTCCCCCTGTGCCATTTCACGCTTTTAATCTGAAACAAATGATGGCAGGGGGGAGAAAAAGCATTATCACCTTGGCGAAGCATCAGGAGTATAAAAAAATAAAAAATAAAAAAAGAAGAAGAAGAAGAAGGAGAAGGAGAAGAAAGGGACTATGGGCAAATTCATCTTGAGCTGCTACAATCAATCTCTCACCTAAAGAAATACACAATAACTAGGCGGGAAAGAGCCAAGATTTATGACTTAGAAACATCTACACTGACCAGCATATACCTAGTCTTCTTGGCTCCCTCCCTACCCGAATGGCTCTCTCTAACAGTTACAATGATAAACTGTCTCTCCCTACTGTTTTACAAGTACATTAGCTTTATTTAATGAGATCTCAGAGTAATTTAACAGATGTATATAGGACATAAGACTAGGAAAACTCTTGCTACTTGGGTACTTTTGCCAAGGTATTCTAGGACGGCTAATCTGAGGTGTAGCTTTATGTTCTTTGCAAAAGTATTATTCAAATTTTTGGGAGGCTTTTAAAAATGATTTTTAATAGAAATATTATATGATGATCGACGAGGAGCGGGCCACCTGCCCATGCACTTGCATTCAGCCCATCCAAAGCCAGGATAAATGGGCTTTCAGAAATCACGGGGACTCACTTACATAGTGAACTGTCATGAAGAATGTCACTGTCAGAAATTAATAAATCTGTAAAAAAAAGTCTCCGGTTCACTCACCTCCCAGAAGCAGTAGGGAGACCCGGGTATGAGGAAGGGAGAGAGGGCGGGCACAGGGAGAAAGAGGAGGACCTCCCCAAGGGAGACGGGAGGCTCAGCCAACGTCACACGCTCCCGCAGAGGAGGGGACCCAGGCTGGTGTGGTGTAGGTGTCCCTGCCGCCTCATCCCTGCGTGCTTGCCAGGCCCGCCTCCCCCCAACATGCTTCCTGGCCAGCCTCCCTCTTCCTTCCTTGACATCTTGTACCATGCAGGGCTCTGGTTGCTGCTAAGGGAGAAATGGCAATGGTATTCACTTTTTAAAAATTGCTTTAATAAACTACCAATTAATAAGCGAGACAAGGAAGCCAGGGGAAATTACCTGATCGTGCTTGAAATAAAATTAAAGGGGGAGGGGGACTTTTTCCTCCTCATTTTTCCAAAAGCGCGGGGATCCTGCTCTCACACACCAGGGTTGCGATACTCTGAACCAAACCCTCCGAGACAAAAATCCATACAGCATGGCACCACACACTCATCTCAGCGTCAAGTCATCCTCACTTTCAAAGTGGAGTATTTGGTTTGCTCCATGATTATATATAAAAAAAAAATACATTGAGAAAACAGAACAAAAAAAAAAAAGGCAACTTAAAACTTCACTTAATGGCCATACCAGTTCTAATTGTGCTTGTGGCTTTTTTCTTTTAAAAACATGGTTTGAAAAAAATTTTTTTTTAAATTTAAAAAAATTTAAAAAAATAAAAACATGGTTTGCTCCATGATTATAAAAAAGAAAAAAATACATTGAGAAAACAGAACAAAACAAAACAAAACAAAAGGCAACTTAAAACTTCACTTAATGGCCATACCAGTTCTAATTGTGCTTGTGGCTTTTTTCTTTTATTTTTTTTTATTTTTTTTTTTTAATTTTTATTTATTTATGATAGTCACAGAGAGAGAGACAGAGGCAGAGACATAGGCAGAGGGAGAAGCAGGCTCCATGCACCGGGAGCCCGACGTGGGATTCGATCCCGGGTCTCCAGGATCGCGCCCTGGGCCAAAGGCAGGCGCTAAACCGCTGCGCCACCCAGGGATCCCGGCTTTTTTCTTTTAAAAACATGATTTGCTCCATGATTATATATTTAAAAAAATACATTGAGAAAACAGAACAACAACAACAAAAAAAGGCAACTTAAAACTTCACTTAATGGCCATACCAGTTCTAATTGTGCTTGTGGCTTTTTTCTTTTAAAAACATTGAACTATCAGTTGCCTTTTATTGAAACATTTTATGTTTTTTAATCCTTTCAATTCTTTGTAGGTCTAGTTGATATTTACCATTCTGCAGAAGTGTTCCATGCCCCTGTCCCAGAAGCCTGGTACAGTCCCTCACAGATGGAGTCCCCAGGAGAGCCCTCTCACATGGGGTCACTTCTGAGCACACAACACATAACGACAGGTGGGTGTGGATTAAAGCATGTGCCACGTGTGTCTCCACTCAAGGCAAACACATGCAACATTCTCCATAATATAATTTTTTTTTTACCGTGCTAATGGCTCCTTATGAATAACTTAAGAAATCCAATGTGGTCTTTTTAAAATACAGCATTCACGGTGAGCATAAAAATTTGGCCAAACGAAAGGTTCTGGAACTTAGTGGTCACCCTACGAAAACGCAATGGGAAATCGCTACAACACCCCAGCTCACTCTGGGGGTGCAGGGCTTGCAAAGGAAGGGGAAGAAGGAGAGATGGAGGGACAAGCTGACAAGTCGAGGGGGCGGAACCTACCAATAGGGCAAGAACAAATCTGTTGCATGAAATTTCATTTCTTGAGAGCTATACATCAAGTCGTGTTTGTTTAATGAGGTTGGCACCAGAAAGATGTATAGAACATGTCAGACACCCGGTACCAATGCGTAGTGGGGGAGAGATAACATCTCAGGCTCTGACCACTCACTTCGTCTTCCAGCCAGCTTCTCTATCTGGTGGCTCCTTGGGGAATAATAAATGAGAGGACAGAAGGAACAAGGAGCCAAATAATGAAAAACACACACACAAAAAGAAAAATTATAACATCGGAGAGCAAAGTAGAGCCAGATTTACTGACCTCCCAACTACATAATCAAGAGAAAGTTATCACTGAAGAAACTTTTACTAAGCTGCGTGATCTTAAATAAAACAGGGAGTCCTGTGAAATTTACAGCACTTTTAAGATATGCAAATTGAATGCAAGGTATAGACATAAGGGTAATTAATTGTAAATCTAAGAATAATGTTTCTTTGTCAGGCTGTCTCCATGTTGTGGAATACATTCTAATGTGCCTTAACTTGGATTTTTTTTTAAAAAAAAAAAAAAGGCTGGTCTAATTATAAGATGTTCAGAATTTCAAAATACTACTTATTCTTATCATTTAATTTAGCGGCTGTAACGTTTAATAACAGAATTCACCGATTGTGTGAAAAAATATTTTAATCTTTTGCCACGAGAGCGCTGTGCTTCCAAGTCCAGGCCGCCGGGGTCCGTGTGCAGAGAGGACGCCACCTGGAGAACCTTCTGCCCTGGGTCCCGACGCGGTGTTGGATGTGGATGATCCGAGCCACCCAGTTACCTCGGTGCCTCTCCTCACCCTTTGGCTCATGCTGCCGGCTCTCGTGGTGATTTCTCTGGGATGTTGGGAACAATGCGACTGATGCGCACGCTTCCCGTTTAGCTCTCTGCTGCCTGCGGATGAAAACCTCTCGCATCCCTTTAATGCAAGTGGTGGGCACATCCCGCGAATCGCAGTCCTCCCTTATCCACAGGGGATGCATTCCAAGACCTCCTGAAACCACAGATAATACTGAAGCCTGCTATATTATGTGGTTTGGTTTGGTTTGGTTTGGTTTGGTTCCTTTGCTTTCATATCTATGATAAAGTTTAACGTCGATGTTCGGCACAGTAAGAGATCAACAACAATAAGAATAAAATAGAGCAAGTATAACAATATACTATAATAAAAGTTATCTGAGCGTGGTCTCCCTCTCTCTGTCTCTCAAAATATCTCATCGTACTGTGCTCGCCCTTCTCGTGATGATGCGACGTGGGCTGAGATGCAGAGAGGTGAGCGATGTAGGCGTCATGACTTGGCGTTAGGTTCCCTGACCTTGCGGGGACACTCGAGGTTGGATCATCTGCTTCCAGACTGCAGTTGACTGCAGGTGACTGATGCCACAGGAGGTGAAGCTGTGGATTCAGGGGGAAGCGGGGGGGGGGGGGGCTGCTGTGTGATGGGTCCCTAGAAACTCCGAAGTGTGAAGGCGGGAAGAGGAGTTTTCAGATTGAGGGAATCTGACACGTGGCTCTCATCAAGAAAGTTCTGTATCAAGATGCCCTTGGAGAGACCCGGGAAGGAGGGGCAGGGGGAGCTTCCGCACGGTGAGGAGAGGTGAGGGCTGGAGGGAAAGCAGGCCGGTCCTCTGATGAACCCCAAGCATCCAGCTCAGAGGAGTGACTACTATACGAAGGGGATGTGGTTGCCTCATCCTCTGAAGTTAAAGACAGATAAACTCTCTGGAATCCCATCTCCTGTCCCTTGGGAAACAGCTGATCAAGAACGGACCAGGCAAGGGTGGAGGGTCCGGGTGGTGGCAAGGCATGGATGGAACTGGCCCAAAGAAGAACACTGTGAAAGGTGGAACTGGGCTCCTGGGCTCCAGACTGGAGCATTCTCGATCTAGAGCTCTGCACTTGGCGGCCAGCGGGCCCTACTGCCAGGACAATGCTCACTCCTGCCTCTCCTCTCGCTTTGCTGGCTGTTCTTTTTTGTTGTTGTTTTTTAAAGATTTTATTTATTTATTCATGAGAGACACAGAGAGAGAGAAGCAGAGATGCAGGCAGAGGTAGAAGTAGGCTCCCTGCAGTGAATCCAATACAGGACTTGATCCCAGGACCCAGGGATCACACCCTGAGCCAAAGGCAGATGCTCAGTCGCTTTCCTCCTGCCTTCTCTGGCTTATTGTCTTCATTCAACCTAAAAAAGAAAAAAAGGAAGAGAAGAGAAGAGAAGAGGAGAGGAGAGGAGAGGAGAGGAGAGGAGAGGAGAGGAGAGGAGAGGAAAGGAGGAGAGAGGAAGGAAGGAAGGAAGGAAGGAAGGAAGGAAGGAAGGAAGGAAGGAAGATGCTCCCCAAAGCTCTGTCCGGGGCCTTCTCCTTCTCCTTTCTCTATCCTCTCATCACCATTCATGCAGCCCCAGAACACTCAACAGCAGTGCACCGGGGACTTCTGAGGTGAAATTTCCAGCCCAGACCTTCGAGACATAGACTGCTTACAGCTTCAATGTCTACTCCTGATGACCAGGTTACATCCCGGGTGGTGCTCCCCTGCCTGGAACACTTGCCCCCCCCCCCAGATGATTCATTCTCAGGCCTTGGGTCAGGACTCAGTCTTGAGTTTTCTCTAGTCACCCTATCACGCCGCCGATGCCTCTCTCGTTTCTTTGTCTCATGTTCCCCTACTTACTTCTGAAAAACATAACTATATATATTCATTTAAAACTGCATTTTCTGCTATCTGTGTGATCCACTAGGAGGGGCTGGGGGTAGGCAGGGCTGGGGGAGGACGTAGGATCCATCTGCCACTCCTCTGCTCGTCCTGCTGCCTCTGGCCTTTTGCGTGCCAAGAGCAAGCTCTCATTGGGTAACTGGTGAACCACGCATGGTCTGTGCTTGCACCGGGGGGGCTCACAGACATTCTGCAGCAGATCCCACGTCGCCCTGTGCAGATTGCGTATCCGCGCACCTTGCGTTCACCTCTGGCCACCTGGGCTGAGCCACGTGATGGACCAGAGAGGGACCGTGTGTGTAGCAAGGGCCTTGCAATGTAAGCCATCCGAGGCTTGGGTTAAGAGACTAAGAATACCGAGCCTGGAGAAGACGGCTAAGTGGTATTATAGCAATTATTCGACAGAGAGTCTGGAAGAAGGAGGATTTCAATTGCCACATACAACTGCAGGGAGATCACTTTGGCCGTGTGAGTACAGGGGCAGTGTGGGGTGGTCGAAGGAGCCCGGCGGGCCCCAGAGAAAAACGGCCCTGGGCTCAACCTCAGCCCCACTGGCTCCCTGGCGGGATGTTGGGCAATGACTCCAGTTGGCTGTGACTCGGCCCAATTCCTCGTTGAAAGCATTTAGTGACGTGTGCAAAGTCCGTAGCCTTCGGATGTTAAAGAGAGAAGATAGACATCCCCCAAAGTCTTATCCTTGTGGCAACAGTGAGATTCCATCAAGATTCATTGATGAATCTAATATAATAGTCAAGAATCTAATCTAATCTAGTCAATCTAATAGTCAAGAATTTCTTGACTCTTAATTCCTCGGCAGCTCATGCCGTAACTCGAGGCTCTGGCACAGTTGAACCATTCCCTGCCCCACCCCCTCAGGTATGTTTGGGATTCACCAAGGGGCTATCTTCCCTGTCCTGAAGGATCATCCGCCTGCCGCTGTTGGCCTTGGTCACGTTGAGTCCACTTAGCCCCAGGTACTTCCAATAAATGGAGGTCACCCCAGACATTCATCCCAGTTGCTGGAGTTCTCAATATTCATGCTGTAGAACAGCTCTTAGAAGGCCCAGGATCAATGTTTCCTTCCCCAAAAAACACCATTAAGAAAATTAAGGACAAGCCAAAGCCTTGGGGAAAATAAGCACAGTACACATATCTGACAAAGCGCTTGAATCCATAATACGTAAAGAATTCTGAGAAGTCAATAATAAGTTTTTAAAAATCCAAGGATCTAAGATACAAAATGAGCAAAAGACCTGAGTAAATACCTCACACACACACACAAAGAGAAACAGAAACAGGCCACATGCACATGAAAAGATGTTCATCGCCGGTCATCAGGGGAACGCAAAATAAACCCACGGGGCGGTACTGTCTATACCTTGTATAATGGCTAAAATCGAAGACACGGGTGACCCCAAATGTGAATCAGGACGCAGGGCGATTATAAGGCACACCTTGCCCGTGGGGATGCAACACGGAACCATCACATTGAAAATCTGCCATAAAGTCAAACACACACAATCTGACCCAGAAAATCCCACTCCTCGTGATTTATTTATTTTTAATTGTTCAACCAAAAGACATATACACAAATATTCATAGCAGCACTAATCCCATGGTACCCCAAATCGGAAACGACTCCGGGTCCACCAACTCAGGAATGAAGAAAGCGCGTTGTTTTACAGTGATACAACGAGAAACCGTCCAGAAACTCAAAAAAAAAAATTTTAATGTAACTACAGATAATGTTCAACAATGGAAGAACCCCAAAGATGTCATCACGTTGGGTCGACCCCGAGAGGAAGGAGCCTATCCCCTTTATGTGAGGAGCTAGAGCAGGCGAAAGCAAGTGACCGTGACAGACCCTGTGCCAGCGGGCGGCTCGGCGAGGAGGGGCCGGGCCCTTCGAGTTGGATGTGGTCTGACTCCAGAAGGGGTGGGGGCTTCCTGGATGCCGACACTGGTCAAAACCTGCCAACCCCTACCCTTAAAGTCTGTGCCTGTTACTTCATCTAAATCCATTTGAATAAAGTCGAGTAAAATAAATGGGGGGGGGGCAAGAAAAAAATGAACCGAACACCCCTCTGCACCTTGGATCATGACAGTCTGGGAAGGGGTGCTTGGGG
The DNA here is from genome assembly GCF_905146905.1 of Nyctereutes procyonoides. Taxonomy (NCBI): domain Eukaryota; kingdom Metazoa; phylum Chordata; class Mammalia; order Carnivora; family Canidae; genus Nyctereutes; species Nyctereutes procyonoides. The sequence goes on along the minus strand of NW_026575146.1, from coordinate 85,987,444 downwards.
GCATCCTGGGACCCAAAGTATTAGGCGCCCGGCAGAGGATGCCTGTAAGGTCACGTGTGTGACCCTGTTGTCCCCCAGGTGCCCCCAGGCTCCCAAGTAGGCGGGTGTACTTCGGCCCCCTCTGTAACTCAAGGCCCAAGAAAATCAGTTCATGCAAAGAGAAAGCGGAGCGAGGAGCATCCTGCCGAGGCCCCCCAAAAGGCAGCGACCCTGTCTGGCTGTAAGGTCATCCCCCTCCCTCGGTACCGATCCCCCGAAAAGAACCACAAAGAGCAAGAAGGCCTGGACCTGCCTGTGTGTGGGGCCCCCACGGCTCCCTGCAGCGGATCCCACAGAGGCCCAGAGCACGGGCTCCCAGCTCAGAAAGGCTTGGCTGCACCACCCTATTAGCTGTGTGACCTCGAGCGAGCTCCTTAACCTCTCTGCGCCTCGGCTAACCCATCCCCAGGACAGGTAGCGTCCCCCCCACCCCTGGAAGGCGTAAAGGGCTTCCAACCTCACCGACTTTGGCACATCTGTTAAAGGGAACACAGGGGGGATCCCTGGGTGGCTCGGCGGCTTAGCACCTGCCTTCGGCCCAGGGCATGACCCTGGAGTCCTGGGGTCGAGTCCTGCGTCGGGCTCCCTGTGTGGAGCCTGCTTCTCCCTCTGCCTGGGTCTCTGCCTCTCTGTGTGTGTCTCATGAATCAATAAATAAAATCTTAAAAAAAAAAAAAAGTGCACGCAGGCCATCACGTGATGGGGTGAGCCCTGGGTGCTACTCTATATATGTCGGCCAATTAAATATGAATAAAAACAAATAATAATAAAAATAATGAATAAAAAATAATGAATAAAAATAATAACAATAAAAAATAAAAATAGAGTGAGCTCAGGAACGTTAGGTAGCACTGTCACCCCGACAGAGAAGTCGGGGATTGGGAGGGAGGCAGAGGGCTAGCGAGAAAGAGAGAGGGGCTCGACTACGGAGAGGAAGACGCAGCTGAGGGTGCAAGGGAGGCCTGAGACAAAGAGGGAGGCGCAGGAGAAGAAAGGACCCGCATTCGGGGTCCTGCGGCTGGCCCGCCGCGCTCCCCCCCGCCGCCGAGCATCCCTGGGACGTGGTTATTTAGAGGGCGCCGGGATAATACAGTGGGAGACAGGTCTGCCGTGGAACTTGCACAATTTATCACCCAGGGAAGAGCCACTAATCTTTTGAGGAAACAAGGTATTCACAGTTATTTAAGGCTAATATTTATGCATCGCCACACGTTGTGAGCACAGCCCAATCTCCGTCCTCCACGGCCCGGATCCGGGAAGGGCTTGAGCGGCGGCCTTCCATATTTTAAGCCCCTTCGAGAAGCCTGGCCCAGTGGCCTGGCCCAGCTGTGTTAGCAACCGCGTCCGCACAGCGCTGTGCGCACCCACGGCGCTAAGGCCAAGGGCAGGCCCTCCCCAGCTGGCGGACTTGGGGGGGCGGCCTGGCGTGGGCTTCCGACGGCCAAGGCCCAGGCCGCGGCGGCGCTCTGCAGGGTGGAATCGATTATTCAAGCTCCGAGACTTCTGGGCGTGCATAGACTCGGGCCGGCAGCCCGGCTGGTCGGCTTCAAAAGTCTGCACCTCGGGAGGTGCGGGGAACAAAGAAAAATGTGGGTGCGGAGGGTGGGCGATCACCAGCGGCCACTAGGAAGAGCCCTGGCCCCTGCCCATCCCACCGAGGACCCGACTTACCGACCGTGAGCCCAGCGGCTTCCCGGAAGAAGCGGTTTCTTTGCAGTTTAGGGATGTTAGGAGGATGTTCAGCTGCTGCAACCCTTTCTGGATGGAATTGGAGATGCCTACCTGGCTCCCCGAGCCCAGTGCTCAGGGGTCCCCCCGACCGCCCCCAGCCCTCCCTCCCCTCCCCTCACCTGCCCCTGCAGCTCCACCGCCCCGGGTTCGGATTGTCTGCCCTGTGGCTCATGCTGGAAGCACCCGGAGGCCCAGGCCCTCCTCTGAGTCACCCTCGTAGCATAAGCCACGTGGAGGGGCGCTGGGAAGTGGCTCACCAGGGGGTTTGGGCAGGGCAGTGGGGAGGCTGCCCTGGTCCTTCCAGAGCCTGTCCACATACTACAGTCACCTGTGGAGGTCTCCAGGAACCAGGGGCAGGTCCCCTGGGCACCAAGGGCAGTGGATCCCTAGGCACCAGGGGCAGGGGGATGAAGTTTTGCATGCAGGAGGTATGTTAGGGACGGCTCCTGGCAAGCGACACGTGGGACAGCGGGGACGGAAAGAGGAGCGGGCCTCGGGAAGAGCAGGCGGGCCGTGCGGGCCAGCGATGCCAGGAGGACTCCTTACAGGGCTCTGCAGCTAGCACGGCCCTTCAGCGCTGTCCCCGGTTGGCCAGGCCTTTACAGTCCTGGATGTGGGCCACGCTGGGGGACGACGTGACCCTGAGTAAGCCACCTGTCTGCAGCTGAAGTGACCCCTGAAGGGAGGGACAGCTGAAGGCCACCTGCCAGAGATGCTCCCAGCAGGTGAGGCCACACTCCACTGAGGGGAAAGTGGGGGAACACATCCCAGTGTCCATCACAGCCCCTGATGTCAACACGGTGACACTTCTCCTCGCCTGCTATCACCTTGGCACAGGGAACCCAAGGGGTCTGGGCAGCACTTACAGCTTATCCTTGCCCTGTCTGGTGGCAAACCCAGAGCTATGGGGACAGGAAGCACACTCTCCCCCGGTGGGTTAATAGGAGTGATGGCAGCCAGGATACTCCGGCTTCTACCCCAGGGCTCCTGGGTCCATGGATTTTTATTATGTAGGAGGCACATATAATCATCCTTGGGGATGAAGGGTCAATGAAACATCTTTGAATCCAAGTATGTTTCACATCCCGGAGGGTGGTTGGTGATGGGTCACGAATTGTCACCTCTGTGCCGGTCAGTGACTTAGCTGTGCCTCTGACAAGCCATGTTAACAGTCTGTTAGGCCAGCAACTTCTGGATGTCACAGTACATATGACATGACCAGGGGTTCCATGAGCATGGGCCCAATCCCAGACTTCCTCTGCTATGGGGGCGGGGGTCTCCTAGCCCAGTGTGATAATCTGTGGGCCCCTATTCCGTGGATCGAGTGCTCTGTAGTGAATCACTTGGAGAGGGGAAGGGCCCCCATGTAATCCACTTGCCGACAGGTATCCAGGAGGTCTTCCAGAGGGAGGGTGCCATACCGGGGACCCGGCACTGGCCCCTATTGCAGGAGTAGCTAGATTGGCCTTGGTAAGTGGGAGCCCATGCTGTTGGGCCCATGCAGCACCACCATCCCTGCCCCTCACGTTCTACTGGAGTAGACAATGACAGTTGATGCATCGGGGGCTAACATCAGCCGCTTGACTTGGTTTGTCCACGTGATCGCTAAGTGCCTCTGTGATGATGAAAGCTTACCCTCGGGCATTAGGATACAATACCAAGATCTCCAAACTTGGTGCCTACTCCAGTGCCCATCTGCCACTCCACCCTGGTTCTCCCAGCCCCGGGCATCCACTCTTTCTACTGCTAGGCCCTGACCAGCCAGCCAAACCATTCACCCTTCAGCTCCTAAGACCATATAGAGTGGCCTTGGCCAACATCTCCACGCACAATGGGTGACCAGCGTTGCTGAAGTTTTTCCCTTTAGATGTTCCCTCACCACCATGCTTCAAGGCCATTCCTGAGAAGGACTGGAGTGTGGTTGCCGTCCTTGGTACCCTCATGCAGAGCCAGCCTTTCCATGAACTAATCTCAGGCTTTGTTATTCTCCATTAGTTGGACACAAGAGATCCCCAGTCGGGGGAGCAATGTGAGGGAGAAGTGTTGGTACAGCCGCGGAGAACATGCGGACCTGGGCCACCCGCTGATGCATTTCCACCTGCTGATGGTTTATTTCTGGATGTGACTAGCCCTAGGAGTTGGTGATCTCATAGTGAGCAGCTCTGGCGACATGGTCATCTGATGCCCCCTTGGTCAGGTGCTTCATCTCCACCCACAACGCAATCAGGAGCTGTTCTTCAAATGGAGCTATTGTCCCTGGCAAATGACACGGCCCCGATCCAGAACCCGGGGTCAAGTGCACATTCTGATTCTTTCACAGGAGTTGGCCATAAACTCCACACAGCATGCTTTCCAAGCCCTGGGACGTAGCTCTGATACCACTGGGTTGGCTGGATTTTACAGCCCAAATGGCAAGGCTGCTTGCACCGTGGCCAGGGCCTGTGGCGGAGTCCATTCTTATTCTAGAAGCCCTTCAAACTGGATGGCCTTTCATGTCACCCAGTCTCGGAGTCAGAGCAGTACTGCCAGGTATAGATTTAGCTGCCTACGGAGCCCAAAGAGCCTACCAGACATTGTGCTTCCTCTGTCAGGGTGAGAGATGCAGGACACGACAATTTCTCCTACTCTTTGGATGGAGTGTTGTTTGGATAGACGTTCCCCTGGCCACTGAATCCCTAAAATCTTTATGGGTGTGGCAGCTTCCCAAATCTTTGGAGGGTTTATCTCCCAACCTCTGGAACACGTATGTCTTACCACGGCCTCCAACACGCTAGGTGCATTTCGTTAAATGTTAATCTGCTCACGTGGCCCAATGAGTTTGTTCTCAATGTCGTGAATCAACGTGAGATTTTGCTGGATGTCCACACGGAGCAGATGAACGTGGACCATAGCACGACAGAGGGTGAGAACGGTAACACAGCCCTGGGGAGAAGCGATGTGTACTGTGGTCTGCTCCATGTGAATACAAACTCTCTGATCGTCCCTGATTGGGCTGGGAAGGAACACATTTGCCAAGTCAGTGCTCATGTCATGAACTTCAGGCCATGTTACTCTGTTCTAACAAAGATACCGCACCTGGTGTGACAGCTGTGATCAGGGCAACTACAAGGTTGTGTGGGGGAGACACTGTCATCTTTCAGGATCCATTTGTGTTCAAACAGGGGCTCTCCTGATGAAGCCGATGGCCACACGACACATATCTTTAGATCTTTACGAGTGGCACTAATTTTCACCATCTCCCTCATCCTGGAATAATAGACTTTGACTCTCTTGGCTGGAGGGAGGGCCAGGTCACATTTTCCCCGCCATGGTAGCACTCAGTCTATAGTCCAAGGATGCAGCATGGAAGTTGCACCATCTATTCTGATTTGACATTCAGGATTCAGGCAAATAAAACCCTGGGGAGATGGTCTTTGACCAGGACCCCATTTATTACCTGGTCCCATGTGCTGCTACTCGTACAGAAGGGCCGTGATGACATTTTAAGCCTCCAGATCTCAATGGCACCTCAGATGCTACGTCCAAGACTCCAAATGCTTGACTATTCCCCTCTCCCCAGGATAGAGTTACCCAAGTACAAGGCTGGAATTGTCTTTGGGAAGGGACTGAGGACTCCTAACCAGGCACACGGCCTTAGGGCTACAGGGTCCTTCCCCCTGGGTACATGGGCTTTTGTAGTCAGTCCAAGAAAATATCTCAGGTCTAAAAACTGGGTATAATATTGTGTCATTTTATTTGGGGTAATTTCCTATGGTCTCCTGATCTTCTTCCAAAAGAAATCAAGAAAAACAGAGCCGTACTATTGAGTCATACCCGTGTGGGCTGCTCCTAGGGACAGCTCTGTTCCGTCCACCAGCTCCACATCTCAGGCCAAATTGGCCCGCCCACCTTCGTGGCTACTCATTAAGATAATTACGTCTACCTGGCTTCTGGTAGTTGAGCTTGGCCATCTGGTCTCTATTGTTCTGAGGGATCCTATCATCCCCATTACAGTCACTGAGCCTCGTTCTACAACGCCTCTCCTAAAGCCAGCCCCGGCCAACACAGATGTGCCACCACCGAACTTCCTAGTGATGGTGACCCCCTCCCCACCAGCACTTTCCAGAAGGCCTGAGAAAATCATGTGCCGCCTGGGTGTTCCTATGGAGCGTAATCCCCCAGAGGGTGTATCAGTCTTTCATGAACCATATACTCGGCATGCCCACATCTCTGAATTCTTTAATAACCCTAAACACTACTTTTCATGAAAATCCTGGCACATCAACCTCATTTTTTCGATCTCCTGGGACCTTTGTCAAGCCGAGGCATTTTGGCATGCCGAGGAGAGTGTTCCAAGATTGAATAAACTCTCCCTCATCAAGCCCACTAATCTGGTCCCCTCGGCGCCCCCTCAGAGACTCCAAGTCTTATCGCGCTCCTCCTGCCCCAGCGGGCACCTGCTGCCTCGGTTCTGGGACGTAGAGAATCAGGCCAGGCACATCTCAGCTGTGTTGCTTACCCAAGAGCTCACAGAAGTGAGTAGTAAAGGCCAGAGTAGAGTCCGTGTCACTTGCATTCCCTTCTCTCCCTGGCACATCACTGCTGCCCAAAAAGAGGTTGCCCTAATTCAGGGATTCTAAGGACTTGGCATTTCTCTGTTAATTTGGCAGGTATCATTGGTGATGATATTTATATAGAAAAATATTGGTTAATTCTCCAATGTTCCATCTGTCACATAAGTATAAAAGGAGCTGCTGGGTACCTCTGGTAACATACCTGAACCCGTTGAAGGAGTTGTCCGGTCATGGTTCAGAGTACTGTCTCTAAAGCGTTATTGTGCTCCTTCCGGAATCTCTCCTCAAGCCATATTTACTTGGACAAGGATGCCTTTGTCTCCACTCGCCAACGGGTAATTGGAGAGGAGGAAAGAACATCACTGCTCAGTAGTGACCCCAGGTTCCCTGGGGAGGATGTCAGAAAATGCACGGGTATTCAGTCTGGAGGAAACAACCCAAGAATTCCCAGTCCTCTGTGGGCAGAATGTCTCAAAACTCAGTTTATGGGACTATTGTCATGGGTCCCGTGAACAAGAGTCATAGAAGTCAGAATGTGTTTATAGTTCCTTTGCTCCAAAGGCCTTTATGTGCCTACGATATGCAGGTACTGTGCATTGAGGGGGAGCAGGGTGGCCAGGGGGTAAGGTAGGAAAGTCACGGCGTGAGGTCATACCCCCGAGTTTTAATCCCTGCCGTGTCTAGCTGCACGGTGTTTGACCGTGTCTGAGCCTTGGCTCATTCATCTGTAAAATGGAGCGGTTGTGAGGACACCTTAGACCGTGAATACAAATAAACTACCTAAGTAGTAAAGCACCTTCTGTAGGCAAAAGATGACCATTGAAAGAAAGCCCAGGCTGTGATTTCAAATAAATACCTAGATGGGAAAGTAACACATTGAACAAATATTCCAAAAAAAAAAAACAAAAAAAACAAAAAAACAAAAACAAACAAACAAAAAATATTCCAATTAAGGAGAACACGAGTAAAAAGTGAGCCAGGACCCCCCCCTCCTCCCTGCAAAGAGGCAGAGAAGAACTCTACCTTCGCCAGGAATAAAGGGGAGGTCTTTATGGTCACTGAGGCTTGAGGGAGGACCACTATTGGTGAGTTCTAAGAATAGGAAATGGGGAGGGGGGTGCATAAGGAGGGGACAGGGGAGGGGGCCCAGGGCTAGGAAGCCCGGCTGAGGCTGGATGTTAGACGGTAGGATAGTCTTTCCCAAACTTCTGTGACTTGTACACTGTCCCATTATCTATGCCACATCTATGGGCTCCCTATTATGTTACTCACTTATTAGTTTCCTTTAAATTTTTACACTTTACTCACTTTTACTCATAAGCAAGAATATCTGCCAATGCATGAATTTACTATGCTAGGTAATTACCTTTCTAATACACAGGAAAATTTACTTATATCTATAAAAACTGTTCCTCTGTGTCCCATCTAGAAGTCTGTGGTGCACAACCATGGTAAATGGGTCCCCCTGGGCAAAGGAAGCCACCGTGAAGAGCTTTGAGGGGAGACAAGATATAATTAGAACGGCCCCTCCTCTGGTGGAACATCTAAGACACCAGTCAGGGAGGGGAGGTAGTTCAATCGTCCACATGTCCCCTCCTCACTTGGGGACAGAGGAGTGGGAGTGGGAAGGAGGAGGTGGATGCAGTGACCAAAATGGCCATAGAATGGACACTCGGGGCCAGGTGTCCAGTGGGCTGTGTGGGGCCAGGGAGAAGGAGCCCAAGAGGACACCAGGGTTTTGAAACCCAGTTGCTAAAATCCACAGGAACTCCCTCAGTCTTCATGGAGTAACTGAAAAGCTGAACTTACATTAACTCTTAACCTGAAGTTCACATAAATCCGGAGCCACTTCTTTGAGAAAACAGAAGGAAATTAATAGCGTAATTTACATACATAGGTTTAAAAATATCTACGGGAAACTGGCCTGTGAGACACCATGTGTTTTCACTCATCAAAGACCCATTTAGGGCATCAACACATCAGGAAACCATTTGTGAAAAGCATTAAGATAGCGCAGATAAATGGGCGAAGAACAGGACAAACAAGTTACAAAAGAGAAGGTCCAACTGGCCAAGAAAATATGAAGAAATACTGAGACCTACCAAGAAAAATAATCTCAATTGAAGCAACACTGTGCTACTCTTTCCAACTATCAAATGAGCAACTTTTATGACTGTGCTCGTCATGGATCCTTTTGGGGTGAGTCCCAGCCCTCTGTCCCCTCAGGACACATGAAGGACTGCGCTCCCCAGGGCTCTGCGTGGGTGGGCCACGTGATGAGCATTGGCCAATGAGCTCTGAGCAGAAGGGACATTTGTCCCCTTGGGGCCAGATCTCTTCCCTGCCAGTGGGAGACGCCCAGAGCTCTCTTTCCATCTGCAACAGTGACCAAGCAGCATTCCAGATGGCGACTGTTCAATCAGTCGTCCCAGAGCGAGGACACCTGGAGCAGAGCCCAGCTGACACAGGACAGACATGGAGCATGAGCAAGAAGTAAACTTGGGTTGTCACAAGCCATTAAGAACGGGGCTCTTAATAACCCCACCGACGGGCTCAATGATAACACACAATGACAGCACCAGAAAGATCCAACAGGAACAGAGGGCAAGTCCCTCTAACTTGTTTCAAAAACGGTGATGCCCCCCCCTTCCGCTCATGGTCGTGTACCCCACAACAATTTTTTAACTAAAAACGTAATATGGAAAAAGCCCTATAGCCCAAGGATAGACTAATGGCCAAAAGCATGGCCTTCGTCAAACTGACATCAGTTTTCATTCCGGCGTGGGACCTTCTCTGCTGCGTGATCCTGGCAATTGATTTAACTGTTCTAAACCTTAGCTTCTCATCTGTGAGATGGTTGAGTGAATATTTCCTTGCCTCATCGGGTTGCCTAGAGAATAAACTAGAAACTGAATGTACAAATCTTAACAAGAAGCTAAGTATATAGTAAGTGACACCCACCCACCCACCCACACACACACACACACACACACACACCCTCACCCACAGTATCACTGTTAGTTGCATCGGAAAATGGGATGCAAGCCAATGAGCAACCAACAGGGAATAGTAAAGGATAGTAAACCCACAAAAATGGATGTTACACAATCATGAGAAAACGCTTAGGTGACGATATTAATTCTAGAAGGATAAGGCAAAACCGATTCCGCGATGTAATCACAATTATGGGGGGGGGGATCATGAATAGAAAAATCAAGAGGAAAAAACCACAACGGGATCATAAAGAGCTGCGTTTGGAAAGTGAAATTATTGGCGACTTTTTTTCTACTTTCTCGATTTCCAGATTCCCGAGGAGACTTCTGTAGTCCTGAATCCCAGAACCCCGACGCGTGAGCTGCGTGACAGCAGACAAGTCACCTCCCCCGTGTGGCCAGGGTTCCTCACCCGAACAGTGAGAATCATACGCCGCCCATCTCATGGTGTTGCTCTGGTTAATTAGAAGATCCTTGTGAAATGGTAATGTCTGCAGCATGGTAAACGGCCACCCGGTGCCATCTATTTATATCGTCGTTATCACTGTCTATTCCTTTTATAATGTGGGAGACGATGGCTTAAAACGTAAGACAAAGGCTTTCGGAGCAGAAGACTGCGTGTGGCCCGTCCACAGGGGAAGAGCGTGATCCGGGGCAGACACCGGGCAACGGGCCAGGAGGTCGGGGCCGCCGCGCAAAGCAGGGCCGGGGTTAAGAGAGAAGACACGGCCCAAATGCCACCCCAAGAAAGACGCGTGGCCTGGAGCAGCCACCTCCCCAAGGTCGGGGCCAGCGTGTCAGGAAGCGTGCGGAGCCCTCTCCCTGACAGCTGCCCCCGCAGCAGCTGGCCTGCCCCGTGATGGATGGGAATCGCGGCCGCTTTCAAGAGACCAACAGAAGGCAGGCCGTGTCCTGATCAGCCATAACAACAGTAGTAAAGTTCTAAGGACACCGGAGGGTCCCCACAACCACACGCTTCCCTCGGCCGTGGCTGCAGTAATTATGATGGTGACAGCTGGGCAGCCCAGGGACATGACAGGAATAGGCTACGGCGCGGGCCCATGGTGCGGCTGCTGGGCGAGGGCAGCCCGGGTCAGGAGGCCAAGCCAGAGATGCCAGGGCCGAGGGTGCGCGGGCACCCGGGTGGGGAGGCGGGGCCTTCACCCACCTTCCCCGGCGCCCGAGGCCAGACGCACGGCAGGGGCTCTGCAACCCCCACGCGGCCTGAAATAGCAGCCGAACGTTCCAGAACTTGCCCCTGCTGGGTGTGTCCTGACTGCAGGCCTTCCACGCTGGGCCCGTGCTCGCGGAACACGCCTGCCCGAAGCCCGCATCAACCATCGTGTCCCCCGGGACCACCCCCCAGCCCTTCCGTGGATCTGCCCCCCCCCACGCCGGTTTCTGGGAAGAGGCTGTGTCTTTCTCGTCGTGGTTCAATCATCCGTTTTCAGGGCCACCATTCTCAGGGCCATGAACCCCCAGGTACCGGCCCGGAGAGAGCTGGCAGCCCGGGACTGGCTTGGCTGTTGGAAGGTGACCACGAAATTAGAACCGCAGAGCAGATCCTTGGGGCCCGGGCCCTGGCAAGGAGACCCAGAGCGGCTGAGGAGATCAAGGCAGGCTTCCCGGAGGAGGTGCGTGTAGATGGAAAGAGGCCAATGCTTAATTGTCTGTGAGGAGCGGGGCTGCTGGGGGAAGGAGGAGACCGGCCGGAGGGAATTACCAGCGCGGTTGCAAGACTTTGGTCTCCGAGGGAAGCCCCCCCACGGTTAGGCCAGAAAGGGGGCCCAGGAGGCAGGGGATGTGCCCAGCCTTAGCACAGAGCCTGGCACACGCGGCTGCCCTCCGTGGAGCCACACTGAAGGAGCTAGAAGCACGGCGGGCAGGCCCGGCGGACATCCTCCAGGGTTTTCCTCCCCCAGCCCCACATCACGTGTGGTCAGCCTCAACAGGCCCCCGTCTTGGGCACCGGGGCTCTGGGCAGCCTTCAAAGAGGATCCATGTCCTTCCTGTCCCTCCGTGCACCTCCCGTGCCCCCTGGGACCCGTCACCCGGCGCAGAGAGGGAGGCGTTGGGCTCCAGGCCCGCCGTCCAGGAGCCGGGCCCTGGGATAACCGGGAGGGTGGGCCTGCCCTCCATGGAGGGAGCCACAGGCTTCAAACCACGAAGAGGTCCCCTCCAGAGGGGAGAGCTGGACCAGAGGCCCTACACGGAGGCCTCTAGCTCCCGTCTGTGGGTCAGTGTTTAGTTCCCAACCCCTCTCTAAGCACCCAGGGTGCGGCCACTCAGGCCCCGCACTGACACAGCCACTGGCGCCACTCGTACGGACACGATGCCAGCGAAGGGGCAGGTGTCGGGGACCCACTGCGCCTCTGGACCCCCTTCAGCACCGGCACCGCAGGGCTCCTGCCACTCTGCCCCGTGAGCCACCCCACTCACCCTGGCTGACCCAGGACCCCGGGAGGGGGTGTACAGAGCAGATCCTAAATCCTTGCTCCCAGGCTCCGCTCTCAGAGTCCCAGGAGGCTTCTTCTAAAAGCTGGAGAAGCCGTTGTCTACTGGGGAGATGCGCATCTTTCCGTTTACCAACTACCACCTGCTCATTTTGAATTTTGCAAAATACGTGCAGAAAATGCAGAAGGAAATCAAAATAACCATGGTCCTTCCAACCAGACGCAGACACACGGATAATCTTCAAACCCACACGCGCTCTCAGGGCACCGGGGCCGAGTTCTTGTCGTCTACGGCCCCCGTAACCACCACATCGATTGCCATCACGTACGTGTCCCTCCACTCCAGCGGGTCGTCTGCTGTGACCCCCCCCCCTTTGATGGAGACTGTTAGGATAACTACTGCTATGAGCATCCTGGAGAGAGATCCTTGAAGAGGATTTCATTAGGTGTCACCGGAATAAATGTACGAACGAGAATAATCTATCCAAGGAAACGTGTTCAACACTCTGGCTATGCATTGCGAAGCCACACTTCAGAAATGCATTCGTTTATTCTTCTACCAAAGAGGTAATCCCTGCGCCGCTCTTCCGTATGCTAAGGGCACACATCTTCGTCAGCATCACCAACATGACCAACCGATTACAAAGACTTAGTACTTGTCTAGAACATTCTGTGTTCCTGGCACTGAGCTAAATGCGTTACATAGATTGTTCCTTTCGGTGATCACTCCTTAATTTCCGATGAGGTTGAATTTTTTTTTCTTGCATTCGGTGGCCGCTTCACTGTAAAACTTCCCTCTAATTTTCTTTGCCCGTCTTCTCTTGTACGTTTGTCATTTAGTTACTGATTTGTGAGCACTTTTATTAAAGGATATTGATCCCCAGTTAAGGGTCTAACCTTTAGCTTTGTTCATGATCACTTTGACGTAAAGAATTTTGTCTGTGCGTCTTTTATTTTATGGATTATGCCTTTTCGTGGACTCTTAGAAAGGACTTGCACACATGACATCAGATGAATATTCATGTATTTTTTAAAAATATTTCTGTGGTTTCAAATTTCATATTTAAATATTTTATCAACCTGAAATTTGTTAGTGCACATTCAGCTGTAAAGATCTCTCTCTCTCTCTTTCTCTCTCTTTTTTTTCACATGGTCAGCAAATTGACTCAATTTGACTTACTGAATTCTTCATCTTTTCCCCATTGGTTTGAAATGCCACATTTATCTTACATGAAATTCATATTTACATGGGCCTGCTTCTGCTCTCTTTGTGCAGTTTCAATGATTAATCTGTCCATTCCCGCAATTAAACCAGGCTGGATATATACAAAGCTAAAAGCACGTCTTTGCACGTTGCTCGCTCGGTAGTACAAGTCCCTTGTCGTCTTTCTACTTTTGCAAACTCTCTTGGCAATTCTAAATTTCCAGATGAATTTCCCAATAATTTTATGGAGCACTATGCCCTCCGAAGTCCCACTGCTTTTTTTATATATATATATCTATCCCATTAAGCTTGTAGATACTATAAAGAGAATTGATAACTTTATATATCTTTTTAATTTTAATTCAATACCGTGCATGTTATCCCATTTACAATCCTTATTCTTTCTCATCAGAGTTTTCCATGTTTCTTGCGAACTCCATCTCAGATATCTTATAGTTTTGTTGCTATTGAGAAATGTATTTTTAATATCATCATATCCCTGGCATGTAGAAAGAGGAAAAATTTCTGTCTATGCATTTCTTTTCACCAAAGTTTGTTACTGAATTCACTAAATAGTATAGTAATTTTTCAGTGTGCTCACTTCAATTCTCCCACGTAAATGACAATAACTATCTCATCTACTTTCAGACTGTCACCTTTTCTAATTTTTATTCATGCTTTATCCCATTGGCTAGGATTTAAAGAACTGTATTAAAAATGGCAAGGATTATGCGACTCCTTTCTTACTTAAATAGATGCCTCTAGGTTTTTATTCTAAGGTATGATTCAGCTGCTATTTTGGAAGTGAAAGCATCTTTCTTTTATTCTTTTCAAATATTTATGTATTTATTTGATAGAGAGAGAAAGAGAGAGAGAGAGAGAATGAGAGTGTGCATGAGATGGGTGTGGGGCAGAGGGAGAGAACAGACTCCCTGCTGGGCATGGAGCCTGATCTTATGACCCTGAGATCATCACATGAGCTGAAATCAAGAGTCCAACGCTTAACCAACTCAGCCACCCAGGCGTCCCAAGCATCTTTCTTGATTAAAGAAGGTGTAATTTCGATTATACTGACAGGTATTAAGTTCTGAATTTTGTTTCTTAAGAATGGGTGTTGAATATTAATATAAACATCTCAATAGGACGTGGGTGTAAATTTTCTCTCTTATATATGAATATAATTTAAATGTATTAATCATCCTTGATCCCCTCAATGTAGAAAAGAAACATAGAGAATATTATTCTTTATTCTCCTTAGAGATTATATTCTCACATTATGTTCAAAAGTGAGTTGCCCCTTAATGAACTGTCTTTGCCTGGCTGTGGTATTAGAGTTACCATAGTTTCATAAAATGAATTAGGGAGTGTTTTTATAAGTTACTGTGCTCTAAAACTGTTTATATTTTTAAAAATACACTTCTGCTAAAAGCTTCTTATGTTTTTACTCTTCTGTTGGTAGTAAACTTTTGACAGGTTTTAAACATTTCCATCTTACTTATTTGTGCAAGAGTTCTAGTCTTTGGTCATTTTTATTATCGTTATCTCTCTCTTTCTCTCTTTCTCTCTCTCTCTCTCTCTCTCTCTCTCTCTCTCTCTCTCTTAAAAAACAACCAATTGGGCAACCCGGGTGGCTCAGCGGTTTAGCACCACCTACAGTCCAGGGCGTGATCCTGGAGACCCCGGATCAAGTCCCACATCGGGCTCCCTGCATGGAGCCTGCTTCTCCCTCTGCCTGTGTCTCTCTCTGCCTCTCTATCTCTCTCTCTCTGCATCTCTCATGAATAAATAAATAAAACCTTTAAAAAAAACAACCAATTTATGGGACACCTGGATGGCTCAGTCACTTGAGAATCTGACTCTTGGTTTCAGCTCAGGTCATGATTTCAGGCTCATGAGAGGAAGCCCCAAGTTGGACTCAGCACTCAGTGGAGAATCTGCTTGGGATTCTCTCTTTCTCTCATCCTCTTCCGCCTCCCCCGCCCCCACCACTCATGTGTTCTCTCTCTCTCTCTCAAATAAATAAAGCATTTTAATCTAATTTATTATAAAAATATTTTTATTTTTTAAGATTTTATTTGTTTGTTTTAGAGAGAGAGCATTAGAGAGAGAGAGAGAGAGAGCATGAGCAGGGGGGAAGGGCAGAGGGAGAAGCAGGCTCCCCACTGAGCAGGGAGCCTGATATGGGGCTCCATCCTAGGATCCTGGGATCACAACCTGAGCCGAAGGCACTTAACCAACTGAGCCACCCAGGTTCCCTGTAAAAATATTTTTATAGGGTTTGATTACTCTCAGTTTTCTGATAACTTGTTTTATGTGTTTGTGGGAGAATTTTTTCCTCATTTTCTTGCTAAATAGATCAGAAATTCATGCATAGTTTTTAAAAAGCAGGACTTAGATTTTTTATTAATCCTGCTAATTATTTATTTTTGCTCTTGAAAATAATTTATTTTACTTTGGTTAATTTAATGTTTAAAACAAAGAATTAGCAATAATAGTAATATTGACCTGTGGTCTATTTATCTTCTTTTGTTTATCTGTATATACTTAGTATATAGAGTATATACTTATATATACTTACTAAATATGTATTTATATATTTATAAATATATATTTACATATGTGTACATATATATAATCTACATACATATAATAAATGTGTATATAGCTCTTGCAAACGTTTTTTAAGTAAATGTATATCAAATATTGATTATACATATTAAATGCTAAATATATACTAAGACTTTACCTTTGTTATATCCTTTTCTTTTGCACCTGTTTGCAGTTTCCTTTATAATATCTTGCATTTGATACTTAGCTCTCTTACATTTATCCCTTTACACTTAATAATAAATTATACAGACTATGAATTTTCCCAAGTTCAGCTTTGTTAGCATCTCATGAGTTTTAACTCTTACTGATCTGTCTTATTTTGTACTCTATTGTCTGTAATTGTGACTCATATTTACTTTAAAAATAAAACAAAAAATGTTAAACCATCGAAAATGACACTGACATTTTCTCCTATTTTAATTATTTCATCTTATTTTTTTCCAAATGAGAGTAATAGATGTATTTTGTAAGTAAATTTAATATAGAAAAGCAAACACAGTTAAGGTTAGCAGATCATAAAATGATGATAGTTTTAACAACATAAAAAATTGAAATTTCTCTGCAGCACATGACACTAACGAACTAACTTTTGAAAATGACAAAGACTGGGTGACGGGCACTGAAGGGGGCACTTGATGGGATAAGCACTGGGTGTTATGCTATATGCTGGCAAATTGAACTCCAATAAAAAGAAATTTTAAAAAAAGAACCGATAGATATAAATGTATGATGATCAATATAACCATAAAATAGTATCAATAAAGAGTTAATTTTTTAAAAAAAAAGGAAATAAAATGACAAATCATGAAGATTTTGCAACATATGACAAAGAGCGTTCTGATATCAATCAATAAGAAAACAAATAATCACACAAATTTTTAAAAGTAAGTACAGGATCTAAACAGAACATGAGTCAATATTACTAATCCTCTGCTTTTAAACATTTGATTAACCAAAGCAAATAAAACAAATAAGGGACTGAAGATGACCCAGTGCAACTTGTTCACAACTGTGGCTGGTCTTTGTGTTAGTGTTGTCTTACTCTCATCAATTAGAAACTTTACATAGTAATTTTATTAATACTTGATTCTGCATTGTGAAAACTCTTTTGTGTGTGGTTTGTCACTTACGTTTTAATTTTGCGTGCAATTTGCAATATACTTTGTCAAAATTAAGTAGTCAAACCTATGAGTCTGATCCATAGAAAACACTGAGTATTTCCCCCAAGGTTTTGCTTGGTATAGTTTTCATTAAATTATTTTAGCCACAGAAACCCTAAAACCCCAATGGCTTCTTGAAAATTCTGTTAATACGTGTTGATGTTCACAGCGTCACACATAAGGTTTCTCTTTAAAAGCATCATCTAAATAAATAAATAAATAAATAAATAAATAAATAAATAAATAAAATAAAAGCATCATCAAAATTTCTCTACACTTACTTACTTAGAATGTTTAAATCAATTTTTCAATTTCTACAATAGGTATTAAGCATGAGTCCCCGAATCTTACCTTAAAATAATACTTAACAGTGCTTATGAGGATTATATCCATCTCTATCAATACCTGACACTCTACTACACAATCTGTATTTCTTCTGAAGATAGACTTTTAATGATATATTTTTTTTAATTTTTTATTTATTTATGATAGTCACACAGAGAGCGAGAGAAAGAGGCAGAGACATAGGCAGAGGGAGAAGCAGGCTCCATGCACCGGGAGCCCGACGTGGGATTCAGTCGCAGGTCTCCAGGATCGTGCCCTGGGCCAAAGGCAGGCGCTAAACCACTGTGCCACCCAGGGATCCCTGACGATAGACTTTTAAAAAACGTGTTCATGCCTCCTAAATCTTGTATACAACTTCGAAGGGCACTATACTGTTCATTCAAGGGTTAGAGCCCTGGATTCCATTAAGTGCAATATTTGAGAAATATGAAATTACTCACTGGGTTGGGGGGGTCAGTGGAACAGATAAAGGGGGTTAAGAGTACACTTACCGTGATGAGCACTGTGCGTGTTTTTTTTTTAAGAATTGCAAATTCTTTTTTTTTTGTTTTCTTTTAATAATAAATTTATTTTTTATTGGTGTTCAATTTGCCAACATACAGAATAACACCCAGTGCTCATCCCGTCAAGTGCCCCCCTCAGTGCCCGTCACCCATTCACCCCCACCCCCCGCCTTCCTCCCCTTCCACCACCCCTAGTTTGTTTCCCAGAGTTAGGAGTCTTTCATGTTCTGTCTCCCTTTAAAACTGTATTTGGTTGTGGAACGCAGGTGGGTGGGGGGGGTTGGGGTAACTGGATGACAGGCACTGAGGAGGGCACTTGATGGGATGAGCACTGTTGTTTTTTTTGTTGTTTTTTTTTTTTTTTTTTGAGCACTGGTGTTATACTATATGTTGGCAAATTGAACTTAAATAAATACAAATGTAAAAATAAACAAACAAACAGACAAATAAATAGACTAACTGTATTTGGTCATATTTTAAGTCTTGAAAAACCAAACCTTGAACTCTACGGTGCTTCTAGATACCATATTACTCTGACTGGTTACAGGAAGCCTTGTGCACAACACTTAGACTGTCAGCTGAACTCAGATTGCAAGCAAACAAACATACTTAGTGGCTGGAAGCTGTATTACTAGAGAGCAAAGGATTAACTAGTAAGTTAATGTGGTAATGAGGTCACCATTTGGTCACAGAATTGTTGAATGATCATACTGTAACCCGAAACTAATATAACACAGTATGTTCATTACACTTCAAAAAGAAATATGAAATTATCAGTCGCACTTAAAATGAAACATGAATGAATAAGATGTGTTCATACGTATTAACATTTTTAGGACAGGATATAAACTCTGTTATACCTGCTACAGCCAATACACCAAGATTTTTACATGCTCGACTCCTTTATAAACTCGGGCCTCATATTTAACCTCACTGGTCTCACTTTGAATTTATGGAGAGCGTGCCACACCCCTGTGATATTTGCCACTTAATAATATAGTTACAAAATACGTCAATGTGACACATTTACATCCCTTCACTCCTACCCCCAGTAGTCTCTGGTCGAAGTTTTAGGTTTAGTCTTCACTCTTATTTTTCCAGATAAACTAAGATTACTGCATCTATTTCAAAAAGAAGTAAGGATGGGAGAGACGGGGAAAGAAAGGGATCACATCATGGTTGGGATCAGCGTTCTGTTAATGCTGAAAGCTTGGAGAAGAGGCCTCCCCTGCCCCCTTTGCCTGGCATCCCATCCCCATCATTCATGCTTTGTCCACGGTTGGGTTTCCTTTCATCGTGTCTACCAACACCTGACATCCTATTATACACTGTCTGGATTTCGTGTGTTGCTGTCCATCTCTCTCCCCAGCTGGAACATAGGCTCCGTGAAGGCAGGGACTCTCTCCTGCTCCTCGTTGCATCTTCAAGGCCAGGCCTAAGGTGTGAACTCAACAAATACTTCTTTCCTCAAGTGTCCAACACGTGATGTGATTATGTACGGGAAACGCTCAAAGGAAATCGACCCAAAAACTATAAAGCAACGGGCCCATGATGTCAGCGTAGTATTGTCATTTTATTCTCACGTCATTTCCCTATCTCATTACACTGCCTAACATTCCAGAATTCTATGAAATAACAGCAGTGATGGAGCACATGCTCTTCATGTAACCGGTTTTAAAGAATTTCGTAGTAGCTCACCTGGTGCTGCATTTAAGACAGAGACATTTGTTAATCGTGTTAAGGAAGGATGTTCCTTTGTCTAGGTGACTGAGAAAATGCTGGAGGAGCATTTTAAATTTTGTTAAAGGTCAATAATAGTAGTGACAGAAGGCGCCCTTGAACGGTTGCTCGTTTTATTGTAAATGTTTTGATTGCTTTGCCATGAAGTCCAAGGCCAGTTATGGATTTTGATGCATATATTTATTCTCATTGAGTTACCAAGAATATTCTTGATTTCCTCACAGATGTTCCTTGAAGGTTGCAAAAAAAAAAAAAAAAAAGGAGTATCTGGCCCTACAAATCTTTGAGGGTGGCTCCTTAACAAAGCTTTCAATTTGTATGTATTTGTCTATTAGCTTTTGTTTGTTTGTTTCAAGATTAATTCTTCATATTTTCATATAAAATTATCCATCTCATCCATGCGATCAAAGTTTTTGCATCACAATTTTACAGAGGGGTCTCTTCTGCTTTCTCCTTGTCGTGACTGCGCTTTAGCATTTTTTTTCTTATTGGCTTCTCTAGAAGTTTACCTATTTATACCGTTCTACTGTATCCAGCTCCTTGTTTTATTTTATGCCTCAATCGTTCTTCTACTTCCCAATTTATCAAATTTCCACTTTTATTATTATTAATGTGACTTTCTATTTTGCTTGGGTTTAACGTGTTGCTTTTTAATCAAGCTTTTGAGTTGAATCCTTAATTTATTTTCATTTTTTTTAACTTAAAGGGTAAGGAATATGAATTTTCCTCTCAGTACCACACTGAGAGGAAGATATTTTATAATTGTCATTTTGAGTTTATCTTCAGCCCCAGGGTGTGGTTCGGTTTTGTTTTCTTTCTGGATGACGTGTTATTGTCTTATTTTCTAAATGGTTAGTTAGGTAAAGAGGGCATTTTTTCTATTACCATCTGATACTATTCTTAGATGGTCAAAGAATGTAATTTGTAGCATATCTACTTTTTAATCTACTGACATTTTGATGGCTTAATTGTGTTCAAAGAGAAGCCAGTGGACTCCCCTTAGAGGTCAAGGCACTGGCGTGGGTCTCAAAGCACAGACTGCGCTGCTTTGGGTTTGTTTGGTGGGTCAAGGGCTGAGAGATTGGCATTAGGGCTCCACCACTACAATTGTGCTTTTGTTCATTTCTCTTTATTCCTTGGTACAGCTTAATACTTTGTAATTTGGTGCATAACATCCATGGCAGTGACTTTTTTGGGGGGAATTTGATTTCATCATTCTTTTTTTTCCCATTTCTTTTTTTTTTCATTTTTTTTATTTAAATTCAATTTGCCAACATATATTATAATACCCGGTGCTCATCCCATCAGGTGCCCTCCTCTGTGTCTGTCACCCAGTTACCCCAACTCCCCACTCTCCTCCCCTTCCACAACTATTTGCTTGTTTCCCAGAGTCTGGAGTCTCTCGTGGTTTGTCTCCCTCTCAAATTTTTCCCCACTCAGTTCCCCTCCTTTCCCTTATAATCCCTTTCACTATTTCTTTTATTCCACGTAGAAGTGAAGCCATATGATGATTGTCCTTCTCTAATGGACTTACTTCACTCAGCATAATACCCTCCAGTTCCATCCACGTTAAAGCAAATGGTACCCACCATTCATCCTTTCTGATGGCTAATATTCCAGTGTGTATATAGACCACGTCTTTCTTATCCATTCATCTGTCAAAGGACATCAAGGTTCCTCCCACAGTTTGGCTACTGTGGACATTGCTGCTGTGAACATCAGGGTGCAGGTGTCCTGGCGTTTCACTACATCTGTTATCTTTGGGGTAAATACCCAGCTGTGGCATTGCTGGATTGTAGGGTAGCTCTGTGTTTAACTTCATCATTCTTACTGGAATATAATTGGCCTATGATATCCTATTACTTTCAAGTACACCTCATTTCTTTTAAATTGTTATTTTCATCATTCTGGGACCCCTTGCACCCTTTTTAAAACTTTTTTTCTTATGATTTTATTGTTTTAGAGCAGGTTTAGGTTCCCAGAAAAATTGAGCGAAAGTACAGAGATTTACTATGTACCCCCTGCCCCAACTCGTGCACAGCCTCCACCACTGGAGAGTTATTGTTACTATTGGTGAACCTACATGAGCACATCATTAACAAACCAAGTTTACAGTTGCTTTGTACATTGTACAAACCCTGGGTTTGGACAAATGTATAATGACGTGTATCCAACATTATGGTATCATACAGAGTATTTTCACCACAGTAAAAATGCACTGTGCTGTACCTAGTCAGTCATCCCTCTCTCCCCAACCCCCAGAAGCCACTGATCTTTTTACTGTCTCAATAGCTTTGGCTTTTCAAGAATGTCAAAGTTGGAATGATGCAATGGGTGGCCTTTTCATATGGGCTTCTTTCATGTAGTGATATGCATTTATGTTTCTCCCATGTATTCTCATGGCTTGATAGCTCATTTCCTTTTTTTTTTTAATTTTCTTTATTTTAGAGAGAGAGAGGAAGGGAATGAGCAGAGGGAGAGAATCTTCAAGCAGACTACCCACTGAGCACAGAGCCCAATGTGGCGCTTGATCTCACAACCCTCAGATCACAACCTAAGCTGAAACCAAGAGTCGGACAATTAACCAACTGAGCCACCCAGGCACCCCAAGAGCTCATTTCCTTTTAGCAAAGAATAATCTTCATTGTCTGGATGTGCCACAGTTTATCCATTCACTGACCGAAGGGAATGTTGGTTGCTTCTGAGTTTTGGCAGCTATGAATAAAGCAGCTATAAATATATCAGTGTGCAGGTTTTTAGGTGGACATAAGTTTTTGAAACTTTTGAGTAAATACCAAAAGAGTGCAACTGTTGGATTAAATGGCAAGAGGAAGTTTAGCTTTTCAAGAAACCATCAAATTATCTTCCAAAGTGGCTGTACCATTTTTTTTATGCCTACCAACATTGGGTGTTGTCAGACTTCCAGATTTAGGCCACTTTAATAAGTGTGCTCTATTTTTTTATTTTAAACATCTTATTTATTTATTCATGAGAGACACACAGAGAGAGAAGCAGAGACATAGGAAGAGGGAGAAGCAGGCTCCCCAGGGGGAGCCCAGTGTGGGACTCGATCCTAAGACTCTGGGATCATGCCTTGAGCTGAAGGCAGACGCTCAACCATTGAGCCACCCGGGTGTCCCCAAAATTGGTTAATTTTTAAAAATCAGTTGATGTAATTCACAACAAATTGAAAAAGAAAAATCAGATGATAGTCATAATACATGGCAAAAACGACAAATCACAAGACCTAGTCATGCTAAATAACAACAATAAAAATTAATCAACAAATGAGAACAGAAGGAAATTTCTTCAACACTCAGTAGCAAACATTTTTTGCTAAGATAAGGAAAAGGAAAAGGCAGATGCGTTGAATATCATCACATTTATTGAACATTGGTTTTAACCAGTGAAATATGACAAGAAAGGGGGAGTCATACATGTTAGAAAGGAAGAACTACAACTGTCTTTATTTGAAGATGATGTGATCATCTATGTTGAAAACTCTAAGGAATCTACAAAAAAGGAACCAGAACTAATATGGAAGTCTAGCAAAGCCACAACATGGAAGTTCAGGATATAAAATTGATTGGATTTCCATGTTTTTGTTACAAACGGTTCAGAATTAAAATGGAAAGACTATCAAATACAATAGCATCAAAAATATGAAACATGGGGATCCCTGGGTGGCGCAGCGGTTTGGCGCCTGCCTTTGGCCCAGGGTGCGATCCTGGAGACCCGGGATCAAATCCCACATCGGGCTCCCGGTGCATGGAGCCTGCTTCTCCCTCTGCCTATGTCTCTGCCTCTCTCTCTTTCTCTCTCTGTGAGTATCATAAATAAATAAAAAAATTAAAAAAAAATGAAACATGGAGGGATAAATTTAACATGATATGTGCAAGGCCTTTAGGCTAAAAACTATAGCATATTGCTATGAAGGTAAGGAAAATCTAAATCCATGGAGAGAGATTCTGTGTCCATAATATTCCATGTTAATACCACAGTGTTTTCAATTCTCGCTAAATCGATTGACAGATTCGATGCAATGCTTATCAACATCCCAACAGAGTTTTCATAGAAACTGATAAGTCTTTTATGTATACATATGGAAATATGTAAAGATTTATATGGAAATTCAAATGACAAGATTAATTAAAATAATCTGGAAAAGGAGAACAAAGTTGGACATTACCCGATTTCAAAACTTATTGTAAATCTACAGCTGTCACGTCAGTGGACATTGATGAAAAGATGAACTTACTGCTCAACAGAATGGAATGGAGCTGAGAAATACACCCTGAAAACATGGTCAACTGATTTCTGACAAAAGAACCAAGACAGTCCGGTGGAGAAAGGTTAATCCTTCCAAAAAACATGCTGGAAAAACTGAACACCTATATGCAAAGAAAAAAAGAAAAAAGAAGAAGAATCTTGACCTCACTCTAGACACAAACACTAACTCAGAATTAATTAAAGACCTCAATGTAACTAATTCTATATGCTTCTGGAAGAAAGCACACTTTTATAAGAAAGAATGACCCTCAGTTAGGCAAAGATTTCTTAGTTAAGACACAAAAAGACCTGGAAAAGAAAAAAAAATAATAAATTGAATTTCATTATAATTAAAAACTTTTGTGCTTCCAAGGCCCCATTGTGAAAATGAAAAGGCCAGGCTCGGACTGGGAGAAGATTCTTGCAGTATCTGAGAAAGAACTTGTATCGAGAATATATAAAGAACCCATAGACTGCAATAAAAAATAAAAATGCACAAAAGATTTCAATAGCCATTTCACAAAAGAAGATATACAGATGGCAAATAAGGTAAGTGCCAATTAAAACCACAGTGAGATACTCCTAGGCACCTATTAGAATGGCTTAGAATGTGCTGCCAAGAATGGGAAGCAGCTGAAATCCCTGTGCGCTGCTCATGGGGAGACGAAATGGTGCAGCCACTTTGGAAACTAGTCCAGCAGTATGTTATAAAGTTAAACATATATAAAAAATTTTAATTTAAAAATTAAAAAAAAACATACACTTAGTGTCTGCTGCAGCAGTACTTCTCCTTGGTACCTACTGAAGGGAAATGAAGACATTCATTCACAAATACTAGAACACGAATATTTAGAGAAGCTGGAATATCCAAACCCTGGTAACAATCGGTTGTTCCCAGGGTTTGGACACTGCCCTCCTGCTGGTGAGCAGAAAAACACATGTCCCTCTTCTGGTGAGTAGACAAACACAATAAACGGTGTTCCTACAGTGAAATACTACACAGAAATGAAAAAGGAATGAGCCACTGATACACTAAACAATATGGATGAGTTTCAAAAGTATTATGTATAAGGAAAGAAGCCACAGAAGACTACATGTTGTATGATTCCATATCTGTGAAATTCCAGAAAAGAAAAGGAGTCGAGGGAAGTGGAATGATTGGAAGGGAGCAAGAGAGGGCTTCCTGGAGCGATAGAAATACTCAGCATTGTGATGATGCATACGTCAAACTCATTGAATTGTAAGATTAAATATGGAAACTTTGATCGTATGCAAATTTTACTTCAAGAAAACTAATTTTTGAAAAGAGTGCCCAGCAGATAAGCTTTCTCAAGCCCTGAAACCGACCTCCACTTTCAAGGGATGGTTCAACTGAGTATGGATTTCCAGGCCATATTGATTTTTCGAATCTGAATGTTGAAAACACTACTTTCTAGAATCCAGTACTGCTTATGGGAAAGCAAATACTAGTCTGATTCTCTTTTTTTTTTCCTGATTCCCTTTCCTATAGGGTGACTTTTTCCTCTTTAATTTTTTATAATAATGCTATTAACGTACCATTACTGAGAGCTTAGAGTGCTCCAAGTCCTGTTCTACGTACAATGTTCCCAGCGACTTGGAACTTTTTGGTGATAAATCCAGTTGTGATGGCTTTTTCATTACTGTTCTAAAAACTCAGGGAACTGTTTCAATATACAGACTCCTGTCCTTTGGGGGAAATTTCTTCTGTTGTTTCCTAGCCATGGCTTCTGTCTCTGCATCCTCTCTTCTCCCCTACTAGTTCTCTAAAATAATGGGGACTAGACCTCTTGGGGATTGATCCTGGATTTCTCTTATCTCTTATCTCCTAATTTCCCCTCTTTCCAGACCTTTTATTGCTTCTTTAATTTTAGCAACCACGTTTTTAATCTCTGAGACATTTCTTGTTTCCTGAGTGATCTTTTTCCCTCAACTACTATTCTTGTTCTTTGAATGTAACATCTCGGATGTCACAGAAGGTGCTTTTAGAATATATTTTTGTCTTGCTTTTCATCTTGGTTTTGCTCTTCTATCTGATACGCACACATACACACTCTCTCTCTCTCTCTCTCTCTCTACCTGGTGACCCTTGGTTTTCTATTCATATATAAGAAGGATGCTCGAGTTTCCTCACAACCTCCCCCTTGCTTCACTACTGAGCTCCAACTAGAATACTTTTGGAGACAGGAAATGGCAGGGAAATTTGAACAACAGACTTTGGATTAGATGAGGAGGGTGATGAAGAGAAGAAGGCCCTACTACCTACCAAAATGAAGAGAGGTTAGTCAGTTTCATGCAATATCTTCCAAGGCAGAAGACAGCATTTGCTAGATCATATGTTTGTTTGTTTGTTTGTTTGTTTGTTTGGTATAAAGGCCCCCACCTCCCCTCCTCTAGAATTAAATTCCAGCAACCTAACCTAGCTCAGAATGTGGAAGTGGGAAAGAGATCCTGTCGCCAGCCAGGATCCTTACACTGTGCCCTGAACTCCAACAACTCCATCTTCTCCTGGACCAGCTCCCCTGCCCCACCCTCTGGATGACCAGCTGTGCTGAGCCAGGAATCTCTAAGGGCACCCAGCCCCCTACCTCTTCAGTGGCCCTCTTGGTAAATCTCCTGGTCTGTGCTGTCCTCAAATTATGTCATCCTCCAGCCTACTCTGTCCCCTCTTAATCACTCGGCATTTGTTTTTCTCCATTTAAAGACCTGCTCCCTGCTCTCTTTCATTGATTCTTCTTTTTATATGAGGTTTGGACTTGTTTGCTTTTCATGCGTTTGTACCTCTATCCACCATCACCACAAGATCTTAGAAAGCACAGAGCATAAACACCTCTATGTCACTCTCTTAAAAAAAAAAAGAGAGAAAAAAAGTCCTCTTCACCTTCATCTTTTACTTGTCAAAAACCACCCCTGCCAACGAAATCCACCATCACAGCCCTGGATTAGGTCACTATGATGAAACATCCTTAAACATCCTATGACTGTTTTAAAGAAACAATAACCATTGGTGTATTTTTCACAAGTTCTACACATTTGTCAAGTAAATCAAGATTAATTTTATAATAACAAAGATGAATTTATGTAATTTAGATGAATTTTTCTATACCTTATTTAATATGCTTTTTGATTTGTTAAAGAATGAATGGTTTGTTTAAATCTTTCACTACAATTTTGGTTTTATAATAACTTTAAAAATTGCTATATACATATATACTTAGATGTCATTTAGGACATAAAAGTTTATGACTACTCTAGCTTCACAATAAAGTAAGCCCTTTATCAAAGTAAGATAATTATATTTTATTTAATTATTTTAGCTTACATTTTACCTTTTCCGATACTAATACTGTCAATTCAGCTTTCTTTTAGTTTATATA
The DNA here is from genome assembly GCF_905146905.1 of Nyctereutes procyonoides. NCBI lineage: Eukaryota > Metazoa > Chordata > Mammalia > Carnivora > Canidae > Nyctereutes > Nyctereutes procyonoides. The sequence continues at coordinate 85,960,449 of NW_026575146.1, read as the reverse complement.
TTAACATATCTTTAAAAATTCCTTTATTCTTATACTTCCTTTGAAAATTTACTTTAGCATTTCTTTTGAGCAGTAAAGAAAGCCTCAATTTCAATTTATTTCTTGAACCACTAAGGAGTTTAATCTCATTCATTCATTTGACAAATATTTGTTGGGGAAATACTATGTATTAGTGCTGATATTCAGAAGAGAAAAAACATGGTTAAAGCCATTACAAATTTTTTGCATCTTATTTTCTCTGTTTAGATATACAATGTGTTCACTTTTTTGTTTCTTCTATGAGCCCTTACCTTTGAATCAAAAGAGGGAGAAATAAGAAATATAAGGATTCAATATTCATTCATAATTTTTTGAGAAATATTGTTAGCAAGCAAGCTAAAGCCAGATTTTTTTCTTAAACTGATAAAGATTATTGATTGAAATACCTGCCTACAAGTGATGAAAGGTGGAAAGCTTCTTTTCCAAGATTAGGAACAAAACAAGGGTGATCATTCTCACCACATACGTTTAACATGGTAGTGGAAGTCCTAGCTTGAACAATTAGGCAAGAAAAAGAAATAAGTGGCATTCAAATCAGAAAGGAAGAAGCAAAACTATCTCCAGCTGTCAGTGATATGACCTTAGATATAGAAAATCCTAAAGATTTCACCAAAAGACTCGTAGAACTAATCAACAAATCAGTAAACTTGCAGGATACAAAATCAACATTAAACAAATAAGTTGAATTTCTATACACAAACAACAAACTATTTGGAAAAATAAAGGAAAAATGTCACTTATAATAGCATCAAAAATAATAAAATATATAGAAATAAATTTAACCAAGGAGGTTAAAGATCCATACTCTGAAAAGTATTAGACACTGATGAAAGAAATGGAAGAACAAAAAATGGAAAGATACTATGTGCTCATGAATTGGAAGACTTAATATTGTTCAAATGTCCAAAGCTTTCTATAGATTCAATGCAATTCCTCCTAAAATTCTAATTACATGTTTCACAGAAATAGAAAAAACAATCCTACGATGTCTATGGAACCACAAAAGACCACAAATAGTCAAAGCAATCCTGATAAAGGACAAAGGTAGAGGCATCACAATTCCTGATTTCAAACTTTATTACAAAGTTATGGTAATTGATATAGCATAGTACTGGCATAAAAACAGGCACATAAACCACAAAACAGAATTGAGAGCCCAGAAATAAACTTATGCATGTACAGTCAATTAATAGTCGGCAAAGGAGATGAGAAGATACAATAAGGAAAGGATAGTCTCTTCAATAAATGATGCTAAGAAAAATGATAACCACATGCAAAAGAATGAAGTTGGATCTCTGTTTTACACCACTCACAAAAATTAACTCAAAATAGATTAAATACTTAAATATAAGACCCAACAAAACTACCAGAAAAAAAATAGGGAAAAACTTCCTTGAAATTGATCTAAAAGTTTTTTTGGATATGACAGCAAAATAATGACAAATAAACAAGTGGGACTATACCAAACTAAAAAGCTTCTGCACTGCAAAAGAAGCAATGAACAAAATGAAAAGGCAATCTATGGAATGGGAGAAAACTTGCAAACTAGCTATCTGATAAGGGCTTAATACACAAAATAAGAAATTCAATCAACTCGATAACAAAAAAAAACAAAACAAACAAAAAACCCTCAGTTTAAAAGTGGGCAGAGGACTTGATAGACAATACAAAAGGACAAATGGCCAATGGACATGTGAAAAGATGCTTAATATCACCAATCTGGAAAATGCAAATTAGAAACATTATGAGATAACACTTGGCACTCATTAGAATGGCTATTATCAAAAAGACAAAAGACAGCAAGTGGTGCTGAGGCTGTGGAGGAAAGGGAACTCTTATATGCTATTGGGGGCCTTCAACTTGGTATGGCCACTATGGAAAATAGTTTGGAGGCTCCTCAAAAAATTAAAAACAGAACTACCACATTATCCAACAATCCCCTTCTAGGTGTATATCTGAAGGAAATGAAATCACTAGCATGAGGAGATATCTGCACCCTCCCATTCATTGCCATATAGTTCACAGTAGCCAAGACTTGGGAAGAATCTGAGTACCCTTGGAGGGATGAATGGAAAAAGAAAATATGAAATATATAGATGTAGATACACACACCTACCACGATGGAATAGTATTCAGCTGTAAAAAAGAAAGAAATTCTGCCTTTTGCAACAACATGGATGGAACATGAAGGCATTCTGCTAAGTGAAATAATTCAGACAGAGAAAGATAAATACTCTATGTTGTCTCTTACAAGTAGGATCTAAGAAAACTGAACCCATAGAAACAGAATAGAATGGTGGTTGCCAGGAGATAGGATGAGAAAATGGGGAGCTATTGGTCAATGGGCATAAACTTCCAGTTAGAAAACGAGTAAGTTCTGGGGATCTAAGGTACAGTATGGTAATTATAATTAACAATACTATGTTGTATACTTAAAAGTTGTTAAGAGAGTAGATCTTAAATGTTATCACCACAAAAAGAAAATGATAATTACATGAAGGAATGGAGGTGTTAACTAATCTTATTGTAGAAGCCATTTTGCGATATATCAAATCATCATATTGTATATCTTAAAATTGCATAGGTTATATGTCAATTATACCCCAATTAAGCTGGAATAAATAAAAGGTAAGATAAATTAAAACATGCTGAAAAATTTTTCCCTTGAAATCAGAAATGAGAAAAGTATGTACAATTTCATCACTTATATTTTTAACATTTTACTGGAGATTCTAACCAGTGCAATAAAGCAAGAAAAGTAAAGAAAGGAAAAAAATACTAGTGTTTTCTGATGACATGATTGTGTACAAAGAAATTCCAAAGAATATATAGACAATTAAAAGTAATGGAGAACTTAATGAAATGTGCTGGATACCAGAAAATATGCAAAAATCAATTGTATTTCTATATACCAGCAACAAAACACAGAAAATAAAATATTAAAAATCATTAACATTTATATTAGCATCAAAGATCAACAAATACCTAGAAATGAATTAAGGTAAAATGGGTCTTACACATTTGTGTAAGACCTTTGCATTGAAACCTACAAAATACTTTTAAGAGAAAAAAAAAACACTAAAGAAATGGAAGACTTGGGCAGCCCCAGTGGCTCAGTGGTTTAGCGCCGCCTTCGGCCCAGGGCGCAATCCTGGAGTCCCGGGATCGAGTCCCATGTCAGGCTCCCTGCGAGGAGCCTGCTTCTCCCTCTGCTGTGTCTCTGCCTCTCTCTCTCTCTTTCTCTCTCTCTCTCTCTCATGAATAAATAAATAAAATCTTTTAAAAAAATAAATGGAAGATTTGATTTTACAAATCAAATTGATCTAAAAACTTTTCTATAATCAAAATCCAAGCATGGTTTTCTGTGTGTGTATGTGTGTATATAAATTTACAAGCTCATTCTTAAATTTCTGTGGAAATTCAAATAGCCAAGGCAACTGTAAAGAAAAACAAAGCTGAAGGACTCTCATTGCCAAGTGTAAAGACTTATTATAAAGCTGTAATAAATAAGACTGTGATATTAGTGCAAGGACAAACCAAAAAACTCAGTGGAATAAAGAGTCTAAAATTTAAACACATAATGGTCCACCACCTAATTTGTAAAAAGTTGACTCCATAGTGCAGTCTTTTCAATAAGAGGATCCCTGGGTGGCTCAGTGGTTTAGCGCCGCCTTCAGCCCAGGGCGTGATCCTGGAGACCCAGGATCGAGTCCCATGTCGGGCTCCCTACATGGAGCCTGCTTCTCCCTCTGCCTGTGTCTCTGCCTCTTTCTCTCTCTGTCTGTCTTTCATGAATACATAAACAAAATCTTTAAAAAAAATAAGTGATGCCAGTTCAACAGAATATCTATATGGGAAAAAATACATCTTGACCCCCTATCTCACACCATACACAAAAACCACTTCCAGGTGTACTGCAGCATCTCATGGACATGGGGAGTATATAAAGATTCTTAAACAAACTACACACACACACACACCTCTGGGAAAGGTCTCTTATGGAAACATACGCATACAACTCCTATAAATTAATAAGAACAAGACTTTTTAAATAGAAAAATGTTTCAAAGACAAAAACAGATACTTCATAAAAGAGGATCCCGAAATGTCTACCAAACATATGAAAGAGGATCTAACCAGTCATCTGCGAAAAATAAATTAAAACAGCTATTCAACACACTAGCCATTCGTTGGAAAGGCTAAAATGAAAAAAATGGAAAATGCCAATGGCTATAAAAGAAGGGAAATGCTCATGCACTCCTCTTGGTGGTGTCAACTGGTACAAACAGCTTGGGAAACTGCTTGGCAGTTTGATGAACCTGAACATGTGTGTTTCTTTGACCCAGTAACTCCACTTCTAAATACAGACTCGACTAAACTGCATGCATCTTTTTAACAACACCCATGGATTGGAATATCCGTGGCAGTGCCATTCATACTAGTCAAGAACTGGAAACTCCTCAAATGCCATCAAGGGCACAATCGATAAGTAAATTGTGATGCATTCACACAATAAAATGCCAACCCGCTAAAGAAAGGGACAACCTACAGCCACGCCTCCTGGATACATCTCGGAAATGTAATGCTGAGAAGTAGACGCCAGTAGGAAGAATGTGTGTGGTATGATTCAGTGTATCTGAAGTCGAAGTGAGATAGTGATTACCCCTGAGGGGTGACAGTAACTAAAAGAGACCAGGAGGTATTCTCTGGGGTCCAGCCATGGTCTCCATGGCGGTGGTTGTGAAAATTTACCAAGCTGAACACAGAACACTTTTCTGCACGTATGTGATAATGCCAATGAAATGAAACAAGAAGAAAGGAAAGGAAAGGAAAGGAAAGGAAAGGAAAGGAAAGGAAAAGAAAAGAGAAAAGAAAGAAAGAAAAGAAAAGAAAGAAAAGAAAAGAAAAGAAAAGAAAAGAAAAGAAAAGAAAAGAAAAAAAGAAAAAGACAACTTACCCACCTTTATTTTTATAGTTGGCGCTACCTCTTTGTAAAATGAAAATATTAATATGGTTCCCCTATGCTCTTTCTGATTCTATTAGTACAATTAGAAACACTTGGGCCCAGACTATTGTCACAATTTTTAGCGACTATCAAATCATTTTAGTTTTGAACATTATGTTGCATTTTGTTTTATGGCTACATTTGTCACAATTAGATAGACTTACTTAGATATTTCACTGGATTTCAATTCTGATTCTAGGTTTGCATAGCTTCTGTTCTCTATTTCTGACTCACAGATTTTTGATTTGCTTCTCATTTTGACTGGGAAACATCTTCTGAGAGATTCTTCTAGAAAGAATAACCAGTTCATGGTTTTTGGCATGTCTAACATTGATCTTTTTTTCCCCCATCATCTTATTTAACTGTTTCCCAATTATTGTTTGTGTTTTGTTTTTCATTTTTTGTTTGAGGACCTAGCTTTGTTTGCTCTTTTTAAAATAGTGATATGGAAGCTAAATAAATCTTATTTTTAGACCCACTTGATTGGGCTGAAATTTTGAGAAAATACATTTGAGTTGACTGTTCTCTACCAATATTGAAAATGATACACTATCAATTCTATCCCTTACATAAAAGGATACATTCTGTGTCCTCTTTCTTCCTGCATCTTCTCTGCCTCTCATACCCCGATTTCAGTTGATATAATAAGGAACTTAAATATTTGCAATAAAAATCTCATTTTTGCCTTTGCCGTAAACTCTGTAGCCACATTTTAAACAACTAATCTGAGTAAATGTTTCCTTTTCAGTGCTTTGTGCCATTTCTTTTACACTAATTCTTCCCATTTCTCGTGTTCTTTGTTATTTATGTGCCGTTCTTTGAGCCGGAGCAATTCTTTGAGTATTTTTTTTAATGAAGGGCACATGGGTGGTATATTTCCTAAGTTACTTCCATATTTCTAAATCTGCAAGGTTGTCTCAGGAATGATAGGTTGAGGGAATGCAGACTTGTGTTTTCAATTCAAAATAATCTTTTATTATTGCTAAGGCCGTATACGTACACTGCAGAAAATTAGAAAATACAGGTAAGTAAGAGTAAGAAAATAAAATCTCGTTTTCCTACCATTAACCCTCTAGACTACACCCTCCCAGATCTTTTTTCTATTACACACATGGGTATACGTCTGTTTGTTAAAGTAAGATCGTACTGTACACACTGTCTCGTAACATGCCTTTATTGCATAAATAAATGTCCACCTTTCCATAGCATTAAACTGTGATGTCACCTAGTGCTCAGACTCGACTCAAATCTCCCCAGTTGCCCTTTACTTGTCCCAACCAGATGCAATTCCAATGGTTACTTCTTTAAATTACTTCCAATCTAGAAACAGCCCCTTCTCATGAAGATGGTTGTTGCATAGATTGGGACAAACTCTCCATCTTGTAGGTTTGTCTGCTTGCCCACTCACGAGTCATGATGAAGGCCCAATCATATTTCTCCAAATCTCTGTAAACACCTCTGTCGCATTCCTGCCATTTAGTTTGGCAGGAGAAAATTCAGATAGCAGCTTGACTTTTCCTTTCCTTCCTTCCTACTGCTTCCTAACTTATTTTATCTACCCTTGAAATTCACAAATGTCATGAGGTGCTATCTCCATGGGACTCTACTCATTAATTATGACTGGTACTCAGCGAATGTTTTCATCTAAAAGCTTAAGCTTTTATTGAGCTCAAAGACTGTTTCCTTTCTTTGTCTCTATGTGATTTCCTTCTGGAATTGCTATCATATGTGATTTGAATCTCCTGGACTTTATCTCCTGAATTTGTTCCCTTATGGCCGTCCCATTTTCCCTTTCATAAGAAACTGACTCTTCACTCATGGATTTGGGAGTAAGTCTAGGATGGGATTCTCGGTCCTGACACACTTGCAGAACACAGGCACGGTCAACCCTACCCAGCATTTGTTGCCTCCTTCCCCTGGACCTCTGTTCTACGTGCTCTACAAAGATCCCATCCGTCAGTCTTCATATCAAACCTCTTAGGTTGGGATAATGACTGACTCCATTTTAGAGATGATGAAATTAAGGCACCACGTTAGATGCATAACTTACCCAACCTCATGGATAACAAGTGGTCAGACCGGTATCCAATTTCGAGCTTCCTGTCTTGCCCTCTGCACTGCGGGGAACCCAGACTGGCCCAAACTTCCTGCTTCTCAGCCCCGTGGCACCCTCTCTGCTACAGGATCCCCTATGGGATCCTTCTAAACTCCTTCCAGGTAAGCTGCCCATTTGCTTGAAGCCAGTGGTGGACAGGTCCTCCCCTTGGACTGGTGCTCATGGTTGTATATTTCACAGAAATTTTCTTCAAAATGTTGTGATATGGCTGGCTGTCTTCCCTGGTTTCCAGTACGAACACAGATTTTCCCCTATATTTACATCCTTTTGGCTATTTCCATGGAAAACTCCATGCCAAATGTACATTTAGAGATTTTTGTTTCTTATATTCTCTATCAAAAATGTGAGCTCCAGTCATTTCATCTCCCTTCTGGGCCTCCCCAACTCACAGTGAACAACGTCCTTAACTTAGAAACCAGTCCCTCCAAGAACAAGCCCAGCCTGACTTTCCCATCATAATCCCCATCGCTTTGTTAATTCTCTTTATTCTCAGAGAAAGCTCCATGTCTCCGCTCTCCCTGCCCTGGTGCCGTGTGTCGGCACCATACTGTCTCCTCTGAGTGGAATGCTCTTTCTCTCACGCCATCCCCTCTCCTTCCTCAGTTGTTCCATGGAGAATTTACCTCTCCACCTCCCTTGTGGCCTTCTCTCAGTCAGGGTCCCATCAGAAAGCAGTTGGCACACTCCAGTGAGGATGCTCCAGGGAAGATTTATTTACAAAAAGGTGCATTACAAGGTGGAAAGCGGCAGTAGAGGAACCTCAAGACACAGTGTAGAATCCAATGTCTAGGACTAAAGGAATGGGGGAAGGGGAGGTTCCTGTGCCTGGAAAGAGAGAGTCTTGTACTTTCTTGAGAATGGCTGGGGGGATCTTCAGCCAAGGGAGCACCCACAGAAGGAGGGACCCAGCAGCCTAAAGACTTTGACCTCAGTTGCCCTGCCAGCCCTCCCTTCCAACCTCCTGGCAGGGCTCCCCTCCATCAGGGCCCAGCCAGAATCCAGATGACACAAGACCCCTTGCTGCAATCCATACACGCCAGCCCCCTGAGGCTGAGAACAGGGTGGAAGGGGAAAAAATGTGCATAGATGGGCAAAGGAAGAAACCCGCTGTGGACACTACCACTTCCATTGTTTATAGTAATCCTGTGGGTCTTAACTTGCCCACTAGCTCGGGTGAGTTGTACCATGACTCCGCATTTCTGTACCGCAGTATCTGCCAGCGTTCACATGTACTCCACACTCATGGACGTTGTGTTGAGTCAGGGGAACAACACATGATTATAAGTCAGCCGGTGTCCTACTCTGGAGGTGGGAAAGGTTGACTTGGGCCATCTTCTCTCCCATCTTAGTGACCAATAGTACAGACTGAAGGATTCGAGTGGGGTCGCAGATAGATGCTTCTCACCATGTGCACCGATCTTCCCAGCTAGTAAGTCCTGGGCTGCTGTCATCCGTCATGCACCTCAGCTGTGGGACTCCAGCACCCTCACCCAGCACTAGAGAACCCTAGCACCCAGCAAGTGACTCCTGTTGTTCTTGAAGTCATTTGTAGTTTCATGTGCTCACTCATTTGTTAAGCATTCACTAAGCACCTACTGCGTATAGCAAGGGTTTTAAACCTGTGAGCCTAGAGGGGCCTGGCGGAGAAGATAAACAAAAGCAGGTGCCCTGGTCTAAGGAAGAAGTGGGGCCGTGGCTGAAGGGAGAGTACATTCCCCTTTTAAGAGGACAGCGCTGGCTGTAGTAGCTGATTGCTGCTCTGCAGAAATGCAGGCCCAGCACTGGCATCTCCTCCTCTTCCCTTCCTCTTTTCCTAAAGAAGACAGATTTCCAGCTCGATCTGAAGTCTTTTTTTAAATGTAAGCAGCTCATTCCATTTAAATGTGTGTGTACACGTGCACGCATGCCTGCGTATGTGCGTGTGCGTGTGTGCATGTGTGTGCGTGTGTGTGCGCGCACAGTGAGCATCAAATGTGTTTTCTGATTGAAACTGACCTGAGGGGCACCAGGTTGCACCCTCTGATGGCCAGGGAACCAGGGCAGATACCACAAAAGAGGAAAGGACCCTGCAACCCACAAGTAGCTCCGATAGAAAGTAGAAAAAAAGCGTCTAAAGGGAGTAGAAATAACACATCGTGGGAAATTATTCCTCATTCTGCTGGTAGCAAACCTCCCCATGGCCAACCACCCATGCAGTCTTGGCCCAACTGCGTCCTGATTTGGAAACCTAATTTTGGAAGCACAACATGTGAGACTTTGTGATTTTGATTAGAACGACATCAATATGGGACAACGGTATTTTTCCCAAAATGGGAAACAAAACCAACCAACCAACCAACCAACAAACAAATAAACAAAAGAAACAAGCCTTCAAAGGGTGAAAGAAAATCACTATTTACCTACGCTCCCTTCTTCTTAATTTCTGATATTCTTTTAGACTCCTGCCAAGTCCAAATGAAGACAGTTATATAATAATAATCGTCTATAATAACAATAGACTTTGACCCGACATTGGCCAAAGCCTACCCTGAAGAATTTCAGAGCAGAACCATGAGAGGAACAAGTCATGAAATGGTTGGGAGGCTTGACTTTTTAAAAAACTTTATCAATATTTTGGTCTCAAGGGTTAAAATGAACTTTTCTCTAGAAGTAAACTCTCGTCATAAACACTTCAAATGGTATTTTGGGTAACATTCCATTTTTCCTTATGATGAGCGTGGATTCCACACCCAGAAGCAAATGTGTCACTGTTGCTGCCCTCCAAGCAATGCACCCACCATGCCCTTGCCTTCACACGGATGACCTTGGGACAGGCTCCTCGATTCCCCTACTCTGGGTCCGTAGTTGCAGTCGGCCTTCCAAGTTACTCAGGGTAATGTCTCAAATGCCTGCTGCCCTAAACACCTCCTGGCCTGGAGTGATGATGTGATCTATCACACCAACTGGGCCACTTTGCAGATTAAAAAAGGCCTCGTTACACGGAAACAAGCGTTAACCATGACTGACCCGGGCCGTTACTGGCGTATGGCCATCCTACCTGAAAACACGGTAGAAGCATCAATAGTGTGGTGTCTTTCTGCCAAGCTGGTGGAGACCTCTGTACTCAGGGCCGCAATGCAGGGTAAAAGGCAGGGAATGGTTGGTCATGGGGGGCTCCCAGTGGCCTCCAGTACCCCACTCCAGGGAGAGCAGAGCAACGGGAGAGTCATGGAGTCTGTGCCCGGGACCCCAGTAGTAGGGGAGGACCCACTTCATGCTCCCTGGTATCCCTCTCTCGGCCAGCCTCCCTACACAGTGACCTGAAATCTTCTTCTGCAGAAATATTTATGATGTCACTCTGTCTCTCACCGTCTCTGTCTCTCTCTCTCTCAGACACACTTGTGTGCATTCTGACATGGATTAAATGAAGTATAGACCAGATCTAGTTTCTCCAGAAGTTTCCAAGTCAACAAATGATCTGGGCAAAGAGATGGCTGGGGAATTCTTAAGCCAGCAAAGAAACTGGCAGCTCAGCATATGGGCCACACTCCTGAGGCCCCTGGCTAGGAACGCCTGGCTCCGTTTTGCACCTTCTTGTGGTTCTCCGTGTCTACAACATTCAGACATGCATAAAATTCTAAATACTGTTATTCACATCATAATGGATGTGAGAATATTAGTTCTCATGCGTTAAGCACCTGTTCTGGGCCAAGCATCCTACTAGGCACTTACCTATTAACACTCCCTAATCCTTACAATCCTATAAAGGAGATGTATCTATCTCCATCCTACAGATAAAGACACTGAGGCTCAGAGAGGTTAACTGTCCTGCTCAAGGTCACACAGCTGGGCAGCGCTGGTACCGACTTCCCCCAGAATCTGCCAAAAGGTGATAAATTCCAAGCCATATCTTTGCCTTTAAAAAATCAGTTGGTGTCTCGAGCGGTCTCGTAAATCACCGCAACTGCTGGTTAAGGTTTGCATAGACTAGTAAAGAGGGTTACGTCATTCTCTCTCCCCAAACACCGGGGAGCAAGGTGGCTAAACCGTGTGGACCCTGACGACAACAGCAGCTTTATTGTGCCGTCACTCGAGTGGTCTCATTTTCCCACCAGCGCACTGGCTGGACACTTTCTAAATGTAAAAATAAGAAACACGACACCAGAACCGCTATTTTGGGTGCGTTTAAATTGACAGTTGTGTCCGCGGCGTGTTGCACCTCATTTGCAAGATGCGGCCGCCCTGCTCAGGCCTTCTGCTGACGTCGCGTCCCTGGGGGCTGCACGTGCAATTGGGCCGCCGCTGCCGACCCCCAAAAGGCGCTGGTTCCCGACCCCAGCAGCTGGAAAAGAGCTGGTACCTGGGAGCCGAGCATCCTTAGCAGGGTTTTCCTGCTTCTCTGGCTTCTCCACCTTCCTCCTCTCCGAGCAAGGGCCTGAGGGGTGAGTGCTCACAGCTGATTCCTTCTCCCCGAGGTGCTCCCACAGCCGGGAAAGGGGACGCGGGGCCTTGAGACACCCGGGGGAAACAACCAGGGGGCCGGACCGAGGGATCCCCGGCGTGAGTCGCCGCGGATGTGCCCTCCTTCCGTTGTGAGCACAATGGGTGCTTAAAACTTTAATGAATTGAACCCTATGAGTAAGGGATGTTAATCATTTTAATTACCCAGCCGCTTGAAATCAGATATAACAGTCCAATAATGTATCTTTAAACGAACACAACCCTGCCCTATAAAATATCCCTTCCAAACCCATTCTAATAATTTCTATTTATCTTTTCTGACGTTAACTGTTACCCAGCCCGGCCGGCCAACAGACAGCCTTCCCCTCGCACTCGGTTTCAATGCGACGCCGTCTAGTTTTTCAATATCATTAGCGTCCCCCTGGTGGGCAGAGAGCAAGGCGGTGGCACCGGTCACACTTCACTGCTTTATCTCATATGACAAAGAGAGATGATCCACTTCAATCCGGGCCGGGCTGGCGGAGGGGAAGGTGGCTGCGCAGATCTCCCCCTGCTGCCGACAAACACCGAAGGGCCGCTCCATGTGACTCGCTAACAGCATGAAGGGGCAGACAAATAGATTTTCCTCTATATTTATAACCAGCATCATTCTTCCTTCTAGGGCGTTCAGTGCAGGTAGCTGTTTTATATGAAATGAACAATCTTTATAGACGTACCAGAGCCATAACAAGCCTGATTTTCAGCGAAGCTGAGGTATATAACTCTCACCGAATTGTCAGGCTACTTGCTCAACAAATCAAGCCTAACTTATGATGTTTGCAGTGTAATCTTTATTCCTGTTTGACTAGCCAACTACCCGGTGGTAATAGGATGTTAGGAAAGGGCAGTGGCCATGGTTGCGCAGGCCGTGATTGATAGGCCAACGCGGCATTTTTCATTTATATCTCCCGATTCCAAATCAGTTAAGTTTAGGAAAAATGAAACAAAGTGGCAAGAAAAATGTTTGCAGATTGCAGGCCGGCGCTCCCGCGGATCTGAGTTCAGCCCACATCTGCCGGGATTGTCTGGAAACATTAAGATATCTAAATGAAAATCAATACTGTATGTGCCAGGCATTTACTACCAGGAACAAGCATCAAGAGACCTGAGCTAATCAGACTTCCAGCTTGTGCCTCAGCCATACACTCAACCCCAGGGGTGTCCTAATTGCCCAGACTAATCATAGAAGAGTTAAATTTATAACCAAGAAAGACATCTTGTTTTTCTTACCAGTCATCATTGAGGAGCGGGAAGGTTCACCTGTGAGGTGGGTGCCAGATGTACAGGGGGGACCCCCCGGGGCGAAGGAGGGCCGCGTCTCACCTGTCAGAGGAGAGGGAAGACGAAGTCACCGTCCGCCGTAAAACCAGGCAGCCTCATTCAAGCCCTGGGTGGGAGAGACTCCCACCAGGCCGCCCACGGATCGCAGGCTTCCTTCCCGAAAGCCCCTTAACCACTTAACCCCCATGTTCTGGAAGGAACGGGAGGAGAGGGCCATGTGTCCGCCAGGCCCCCGCACGCGTGGCCCGCCACCTCGGTTCTTGGCCTCAGGCACACGGCTCACAAAAACAGGCAGCATCGTTGATGTTGGAAATACACGTCTCTGGTTTTCCCTGAGTTCCACTCTCGGCTTTGGTGCCCTGGAACCTCTAGGGCCGCCAATGTCACCTGGCACCGCGGAGCTCCCTCGTGCTCTGCACGCACAGGTGCCGGCAGTCTTCACGCCCCCACAAACCACGGAGCCGCGCGACAGCTATTGGCCGAGCCCGCACCACGCTGCTGAAAAACCATCGTGTATCAGGGGACCAGATTCCTAATATTTGCATTCTAGATGCCAACTGTGAGCATATTTTGTGCTATTTTCAACAAATTACACCAAAATATGCAAAATGTTTGTAAGGCTGCATCTTCTATTTTTGGCTCCGGTGTATTTGCAGCTTAATAGCCCCTCAGAGATTTGTTTGTCTCCTCTGGAGAAATGGGAAAGTGGAAAATGCAAAAAAAAAAAAAAAAAAGAGAGAGAGAGAGAGAGAGAAGGAGAGAGAAGCAGAAAGAAATGAAGATGCTTTGTTCATGCAACAAGTTGAGTTCTGCAAGTTTTTTTTTTGTTTTTTTTTTTGTTTTTTTTTTTTTTTTTTTGTAAAAGAGCAGAGCCAGCTGTCCCAGGAGACCTTCCTCAACAAGAAATTTAATAACATTATTTGGATTCTTTGTGCCCCGGATTTCAGATGTATTTTTAATGCATGTGTCTTAAAACAAAACAACCATTGTCAAATGCTGTATTCTCTGCTCACCGGTTTAAATGGTTTCCTAGACAGCACAATTCTGGGAGCATCGTAAGGGTTGTGATCAATGCGAGCTTGTGCCTTGCATCCCATGGCTTCCCAGGGACGCCCCTCGATTACCGGGGGCCGGGGTGGGGGGGTGACAGTTTGTCACTTGTCTTCCTGAGAAAGGTGTCTCTGGCCTGTCTCTCTGATGTGAACGATGACAGCCTCTTGCCTCCCGTGCCATCGACACGGCTTGGGCGCTCGCGCAACTGGGTGCCAGCACACATCTCTGTCTCCACCCCGGTGACAGAGGCGTCCTGAGCACCCGCATGTGTGCAGCATGAGGGCTGATGTGCTGGAGCAGCGTCCGGGATGCGGGAGCTGGAGAGACGTCTGGGTTGAGGAGGGCAACAGTTTCCAGCTGCCGGACCACGAAACCCAGTCGAAAATGTTCAATGCAGCTTCTCCATTGGAGAAGCTGTTGGACAGGGGCACCCGGGGGGCTCAGCGGTTGGGCATCTGCCTTCAGCTCAGGGCGTGATCCCCGGATCCGGGATCGAGTCCCGCGTGGGGCTCCCTGCAGGGAGCCTGCTTCTCCCTCAGCCTGGGTCTCTGCCTCTCTCTCTCTCTGTGTGTGTGTCTCTCATGAATAAATAAATAAAATCTTTAAAAAAAAAAAAAGGAAATGCTGTTAGACAAAAAGGAAGGGGAGGTGGATTATTTTCCAATTTTTTTAAAAGACTTTATTTATTCATTCATGAGAGACACAGAGGGGGGGGGCAGAGGGAGAAGCAGGCTCCCTGGGGGGAGCCCGATGTGGGACTCGATCCCAGGACTCCGGGGTCACGCCCTGGGCAGGAGGCAGACCCTAAACTGCTGAGCCACCCGGCTGCCCTACTTTCCAATATCCTTTCTCACTGACTTAACCTAGGAACTGGGCCTCATGCCCTCGCTCTTTGATAACTGGACCAAATTTTTCCAACACCACCGAAGCTTCAGCCAAATGTCATTTAGCCAAAACAGATATAGTCAGGGGAGGAGAGACGTAAACGGCCGAGTCCCCGTTCCTTGCCAGCCTCCGCCTAGAACAAGGGGCAGCAGGCACGCATAGCCTCCCACGCCTCCAAACTCCGGGCCGGCCCTCAGAAGGGACCCGTGCGTGGGATCCCCCAAGGGCGCCCGGGAGGGTGAGCTGGGCAGCCGGGGAAGTTAGATCCAGACTCAAAAGGGGGTAAAGAAACATCATTCAAGCGCCGAGATGAAAGAGGGCAGGAGTCCCGGATTGGGCGAGGCTGCAGACCGGAGGCCCTGACCTCAGAATGCCGGGTGGCTCGGCGTCCCGGGGCCCGAGACAAGGCTGTGCCCCCAAATCGGCCATGAGGCCAGAGGCCAGCGGCTCTGCACCCCTGTGCAGAAGGCGGAGCCACCCGGTTGGGACAAGGCCTGCCTCCTGATGCTGGGGAGGCAGCGGCTCCTCAAACCCCAAGTCCGGCCTGCACCGTCCTCACCTCACCTGCTCCTGCGGCCGGGCACCCGGGGGGATGGAGAAAGGTCCTGGGGTCTCGGCAGAGGGAAACCGGCTACAGGACAGAAGAGCCCGGGGGGTCAGAAGGTGCCCGGGAAACCACAGCAGTCAGGGAGCTTCTGCTCATGGAGGGTCCACACCTGCCAAGCACCATCCTTGGGGTCGGCCACGCGGCGGCTCCTTTGCTGCTCCCCGCGGCTCCCAGGGGTGCCCACTGCAGGCCCACGGCATCTGGCCAGAGCCACGGAGAGCCCTGGGGGGAGCCCATGCCGGGCCCCCCTCGTGCCCTGCTGCTAAAGCACGGAGGCCGTCACCAGGCGGTGAGAGGACAGAGAGGGGACCCCAGATGGGGACCAGACCACATGTGCATCCCCTGCAGCCTGACAGTAATAGCCACGGACTAAGCACGCGCCAAACAAAACGCTTTAAAATGGGTGCCAGGCCAGAGCGGTGCTTCGTTAAGTGAGCTTCCTGGGGGGCGAGGGAGGCGCAGGCGATCGTGCAATGAAAGTGGTTACACGAAGAACATTTGGGGGCATCAGCAGTGTGGTTCCCTTGGGCCCCGCTCCCCAGTCGGACACTGGGGAAGAGGACTGTGTTCTATTACCAACGGCTCTGGCTTCATCTCTCCAGCCCCGCGAAGCCCTGTGGGCTCACTGGCATCTCACGGTTAGAAACCCAGAAGCGCAGCCACTCCCGGGCCCGCCCGCTGCCCAGGCCCAGCCCTGCTTGAGACCCGCTGTGCCCCGTAGCCCGCCAGCGCTGGCCCCGGCCCAGTGGCACCTGCTTGGACAGGGGAGCATGTTGTAAAGGGCCCCTTCCCTTGTCTTGTGGCTCCGGAGGGAAGGGGCCGGAGAGAGGGGCGGAGGGGTGGCGGGAGAGGGAATGTTCATCCCGGGGATTGAGTCAGGAAGAGGACATGGCTTGTTTAATCCTAATAAATCAGCGGTCCCTGGGAGGTAGAGCAACAGGGGATGGCATGCTAGGCGAGCCGCACATTGACCCAAGGCAGAGCTTGCAGAGAAATGATGTCCTCTCCAGCAGACTCCTGGAGAGATGGTCTGCATTTCTTCTGACAAATTAGAAGTGCCCTGAATGCAACCATTCCTCAGAAAATAGGCCTGATTTAGCAGTGTGCAAGCTGCCATTATCCTGCTGCATAAAAAGACCATTTAAGCAGGGCAGCCTCCAGAACACTGGCCCGCTGGAGGCAGCATTTCTGAGAAATTACCCCCTCGACTGCCACCTAAGCCAGTCACCACCCAAGGGGGAAGCCTCATTTACAACCTAGAAGACCAAGCAGGCTTTAATCAAAGGAAAGGCCTCGTTTGTCTCTGGTCCCTGCGTGAGCTCCCGAGCACCCCTGGGTCCCCAGCCCCTCGCCTCACCTCGGACGACCTCGCCGCATCTGGGGCTACCCCGTGGGGACCCCCTCCCAGCTCCACCCCACCCAACGTCCCTTGCCCCGTCTGGAAAAGCGGAGCCTCCGCCATCCCCGCCGGATAGCGGAGCCTTCACGAAGCAGATCTAGTGGCAACCGTGCCCCCAAGATGAGACAATCCATTTGCACAAAGTGTTCGTGTTTCAAAACTTTGCAGGCGAAGATTACAACCTGTCACTACGTTCCCCGGGGACGCACTACCTTTTTGTAAAAAGTATCTCTAATGAGATCTACAAATCTACGTTGAAGACAGCTTACTTTATTGTGTTTGTAAAGATGAAAATGTTTTAAATAGGTTATGGCTCCCGGGACTGATAGCCTCACCATGAGGGGAAGGTCATTTCGAGATGTTAATAAAAGTTTTCATAAAATATGACGGCACTCGAAGAGTAATGTTTGGGTGTAAAAATAACTATAAAAGTATAATTTCTACCGGGGTGCTCACGCGGTTTGTCTGCGTCAAGATACTTGCCCGAATTCTGGTTCAACGGGGGTTGCAGCTTCTCCAGCTGTTTTGACGGCCGCGCTGGGATTCGATCCTTATTAGTCAGGGCAGCAGCCGCCTTCCCCAGCCCTTGCCAGCTGCTTATATTAGAAACTTGCCCGGGGACAAAGCCTCGCCCTGCCCTGACCGCGACGCTGGTCCTCGAGCGCGATGGCTCAGTCTGCTCGCAGGGGGAAAGCTCTCCTTATGCCCAACAAGTGAGAAAGAGGGATAGAAGCAAAGCCACTAGAAGGATCTAGAAGGGGAGCCCTGGGGGCTCAGCCACCACGCTTTGGGGTTTGTGGACTAGTTCAGGGGGGAGCGTGCCAAAGTGGAAATATTCAGTTATTTCCTATTCGACGAGCACCTTGGGTTTTCAAGCCAAGCAGCACGAAGGAAACGTCCCCGAAGCAGTTACTAGGCCAGAGCTAACCGATGAGCCCCGTCCATCCTCTGTTTGCCAGATTCCATCGGCTCCAATCAATCCTGGATGTTTCTCTTAGGGCCCCAGGGTCGCGCGGGGTCCTCAGGAGTCACGGCTGGGAACGAAGCACCCCGCGGATACTAGTGGAGAGGTTCAGGTACTGGAACCTGGGCTCAGAAGCTTAGGGCAAAGGGCACAGCCCCCAGAGGCTCACCTACACACAACGTCCCCGCTGCGTCACCGTCAGCAGGAGACTTCCTTTCTCGGCACCACCCACACGTGCAGCTGGAAATACCCACCGCTCACCGTGGCCGGGGACTGCCGGGGACAGACTCAACTCTCCTTACCGTCCCACACGACCCATGGGATGTTCGTCTGCACCCCGGGACATGTGCTGCTTACTGTCCCTCCGGGCTGACCGTTTATGACATCAACTTCAAACCCCGAGGTCTTAAGGACTCTGCTGTCCACCAAGTCTGGCTCTGACAAAGCAAAACCTTTGCCGTGAGGTTTATTTTTTATTTTTAATTTTTTTAATTTTTATTTATTTATGATAGTCACACACAGAGAGAGAGAGAGAGAGGCAGAGACACAGGCAGAGGGAGAAACAGGCTCCATGCACCGGGAGCCTGACGTGGGACTCGATCCCGGGTCTCCAGGATCGCGCCCTGGGCCAAAGGCAGGCGCTAAACCGCTGCGCCACCCAGGGATCCCCATGCCGTGAGGTTTAGAAGCTATTCCGAAACTTCTGAAGGTGTCCCTTTGCTCGCACTGTGGTTCGGCCCTGGCAACTTTTTCTGCAAGCAGGGTGGCAGGATGACCCAGGTCCTGAGGGGTCCGGGGAACACAGGGACAATAAGAGACCTCGGTTAAAGTCTCAGAACATCACACCCACGGGTCTTCCTGGTTCTAGAAATCACTGAGTCCATTTACCACTTTGGTCAATGCCTCCTCCCCAGGGAGGGCTTCCTGACCGTGTCTTATAGGACAGCCCCATCCATCTCCACCCTTTCCCCTTCATCTGCTGTGTTTTTCTTCTCGGCGTCTGTAATCTCTGAGATATTACAAAAGGGACTTATTCGTTTATTATTTCTCATCCTACCCCCAGCATTAGAATGGAAGCTACGGGAGAGAAAGGACTTGGCCTTGTTCAGTGCTCATTCTCAGTATCCAGAACAGTGCCTGGCATACGGCGATGGTTCATTTGGTATTTGTGGATAAGTAAATGGATGGGCCGTGTGAACAGGACACTGTCATCTCCCAGGCTCTCACGAGACAGAGAGGAGACTCAAAGCTGATGCTCAGTGCCAGAAGCCGCCTCCTGCATCCTGTGTCTGGGGGGAAGAACCCAAACTCACACCCAGAACCCACTTGCACACACAGCTTTGTTCGTGGCACGGCTCTGCGCAGCCGATCCAAAGTCCTATTGAGATAGCTTTCTACTGAGTTCATTCTACAAAATTCCAGATTCAGATCTGATTGAAACAAACAAACAAAGATGCAAACAAACAACCTAAAGAGATGTCGCTAGGAACAGGGAACAGAGCGCATAGAGTGAGCATCGGCGAGTGGACTACGACGGGGCGCGCGATCAGAGGGTGATGCACATCTATCAGGAATGCTTCAGAAGGAATTCCAAACTAGCGGGAGGTCAGAGATTAGAATCTAAGATTCCTTTTTAAATGTTACAGTCTGTAGCACACAGAATAATGACCCCCAGAAATGTCCACCCGCGAAGCCCACAAACTGTAAATGCGCTACCTTACATGGCAAAGGCGCTTCGCAGATGGGATTAAGGATACAAATCCTGGAGGTAGGGGAGATTATCCTGGATTATCCTGGTGGGCCCAAACTAACCACTTCAAGCCTTAAGAAAAGAAAAGAAAAAAAAGGGGGGGGGGAAACCTTTCCTGGCTTTGATCAGAGAAAAAGACATGAAGAGGAAAAACAGTGTCGGAGAGATGCCACTTCGCTGCCTTTGAAGATGAGGGTCATGAAACAGAGCATGAGGGCAGCCTCTAGAAGCTAGAAAAATGCAAGGAGATGAATTCTCCCCTAAAGCCTCGAAAGGAATGCCTTGATTTCAGTCCAACGAGACCTGTGTCAGACTTCTGACCAAGAGAACTGCAATATACTATGCTTGTGTCGGTCAAGCCACCGAGTTTGTGGTGATTTAGCAGAGCGGCAATAGGAGACTCATACACGGTCTTCTGATGTCTTGCCCAAACGAAAGAAAAACTGTTGGTCAGAAAAGTCTGAGTTCCAAGGTTATTCCCCTTCTGATCTCCCTCACGAGATCCATGAGTTCCAGCGAGGTGGGTCTTTACCCTGAGCTGAGCCCAGTAACTAAAGATGGCAGAGAGGACACGTCAAGTTTGGAAGGCAGCTGCTGACCCAAGGAAGTTCACCATTTAGTCCGTTTAGACTCTAGAAGGCATTTTCTGTTACACATAAAGTAAATTTTTCAGAACCAGAAGGTGAAGTCTTTTCCCTCCCGCTTAGACTGGAGGAATTTGGGTGGCCCCTCTGGGTTCCCAGCTCACACCAGTTACACACGCCCTCAAGACCCAGGGGTGGGCACATCACCTCCAAGGTGGGGACCAGGCTGGAGAAATAAGCTAAGAGGACAAAGCTCACTGGTTCCTCTGCAGGAAGCTGTCCTACTATTTCTTGTCTCAGAATAAATCCTATTTCGGAGTTGGAGGAAGACAATACTACAAAAATCAGCCACTTGCCACGCCATCTCTGTCTCAGCTCCCACTCAAGAGGCTTCGACCTCTCCATCTGGGAACCAGCAAATATTCCAACACGTTGAACTGGAAAAGGAACAATTGCCCACCTTGTGACTCACTCTGACTTAATACCACGCCCTTGTACTATCTAACACCATTCACACGTCCCACACACTGGGACACCCCAAGCTACTTTACCAAACCTCCCGCCAGCCTCCTCAGTCTAGGACTCAAATCAGGCTCAGCCCCTAGCACTCAATACCTCCAACTTCTCTCTAGAAGAAGAGAAGGGTCACCCTCTCTGCTTCCTAGCAAAACGACCTGAGTGTGCATACATGAGGGCCACGCGAAAAATGAAATCTTGGCCTCGATCCAGCTCTGGGTAGGTCCGCCTGGTGGCAACCTCCAAGCCCCGAAAATGTATAATTGAAATGGACATACTTGGAAGTTGTTAAACCTCTAAATTGGAGCCTCAGTGTCCATAGAAGGATGACTGAATAGAGAAGCTGTGGTCTATGTATACAATGGAATATTCCTCAGCCATTAGAAACGACAAATGCCCACTATTTGCTTCAACGTGGAGGGACCTGGAGGGTATTGTGCTGAGTGAAGTAAGTCAATCGGAAAAGGACAAACATTATAGGGTCTCATTCATTTGGGGAATATAAAAATTAGTGAAAGGGAATAAAGGGAAAGGAGAGAAAATGAGTGAAAATATCAGTGAGGGTGACAAAACATGAGAGACACCTAACTCTGGGAAACGAACAAGGGGTAGTGGAAGGGGAGGCGGGTGGGGGGTTGGGGTGACTGGGTGATGGGCACTGAGGGGGGCACTTGGCGGGATGAGCACTGGGTGTTATGCTATATGTTGGCAAATTGAACTCCAATAAAACATATGTATTAAAAATAAAAATAAATAAAAATAAAAATAAAAATAGGGCAGCCTGGGTGGCTCAGCGGTTTAGCACTGCCTTCAGCCCAGGGCGTGATCCTGGAGACCCGGGATCAAGTCCCACATCGGGCTCCCTGCATGGAGCCTGCTTCTCCCTCTGCCTGTGTCTCTGTCTCTCTCTGTGCCTTTCATGCATAAATAAATAAAATCTTTAAAAAATAATTAAAAAATAAAAATAAAAATAAATAAATTGTTTCCTTGGGCCTTTGGGTAGGAGCTCTCGTAGTACAGAAAGCCAAGTGGAAGTGTCTCAAACAGCTCCTGTGCCCGGCAGGGAGGGTAAATATGTGTGTGACTCCTGGCATATCTCATTTAATTCACCAGTCTGATCCCTACAGAAATCCAACAGATCCCGAAACATGACGATGGGCAAACTTCATCAGATGCATGCCCTCCAGAGGGTGAGAGATAAACCCTAAGAAAATTCAGGGACCCATCAAATCAGCAATGCTTTTTGGAATCCCGTGGTCAAAGACACACAGGGACGTCCCAATCAAAACTATTGCATCTCACATTTCTCACAAATAAAAAGAAAGCACTCTCTCAGCTCACCCCCACCCCCCACCCCCAGATTCTAGAGACAGGTATTTCAGAACATCTCTCCAATCCATTTGCTGAGTGATGAGAGTGTCTTCCAACTTTGACAGGGACCCCAGATCAGGAAAAGGCTCTGCAGCAGGTCCAGGAGGCAGGTGATCCCTCACGGCCCGGAAGACGCGGTGTTATTAGAAGTGACTCCGGTGGGAAAAGACTATGCAGTGTATGCAGCAAGGAATTAGACACCATATGAACAACACCTCAAGTGTGCTCCTGGGCCCTCATAGAGAGAAAGTGCCTGCCCGCGGAATATCATGCATGCAACCAGAGCTAGCTCTGGTGAACTAGGTTTCGTCAGACCTACCAAATTGTAAGATCAGGTAAATCCAGAGCAGCCCACTGTAATATGGAAGAATTTGACAAAGGATTGGCATTAGTAGGGCCAGCGGGCAAACTGGTATCCCAGACCCCATGTCATCCACTACTGTAGCACCAGGGCCTCCCCCAGCTAACACCTCCGGTATCATAGGTACCCTTGTGACCAACTAATGGGGAAAGAAGAAGGCTGAACTCAGTTCTCTGATCAGTATGTGGATATAAGCTTCAAAGAGACCACTGGTGACCATGGTCCCACACAGCAAAGGCCTTAAGAGACAGCAGGGAGGAAAGATCTTCCCAATACCCTGAGCTTTGGGTGGTGATCCTGGTAATTCACTCTATAGATGGAAAAAAGGTGACTTGACATATGAATATTTAGAGAATCATGGGCAGTGGAGGATGGCTTAGTTGCATGGTCGAGAGGCCTGGGAGGGAAAAAAATGGAATATTGCAGACAAAGAGATCAGAGAAAGAGGTATATGGATGGATATGGGAGGGCACACAGGGTGAGGGTGTTTGTAATGCATGATAGAGCCCACTAGGGAGCACGGAGGAGGTACTAAGCCATCAAGCAGAAGGAAAGACATAGCTAGGTGATAGCAGGCAGCCTCTGAAAGGAGCACAGACACGGTAGCCCAAAGGTGATGCATGGACCCAGTGTCATAGGACCCTGTTTCTCTAAGACTAATGTAGCTACTACCACCACCAAATGTCCAACTTGCCAGCAACAGAGACCGATGTAGAATCCTTGATATGGATTCACCATACCACAAGAGGGTTAACCATCCACTTGGTGGTAACGTGATGACATTGCACGGCTTCTACCCTGGAAAGGTAGTGAATCAGTTTGACCGGAATTGACACATACTCTGGATAAGAGTTTGCCTTTCTTGCCCACAGGGCCTTAGCCAGGACTAGTGTGCAAGGGTTAACCCCAAAGCCGGATCTCACATAATGTTGCACATCATGCAAGGGCCCTGCTTTATAACGTGGGAATATCGGCCATGAGATCCACTGGTCCTTTCACTCACCTCCCCACAAGGGAAGCTGCCAGCTTGATAGAGGAATGGAATGGCCCAGGCCAGGCACCCCCTTGGAGGTGACATCCTGAAAGAATAGGATAGCCTCCTCCAGGACTCAATATCCACTCTAAAGCCATGAAAATTATAGGCTTCTGTTTCTCTAACAAGTAGCATATACGGGGTCAGGAACCCAAGGTGGAAGTCAGTGGGCCTCTACTTACCGTCCCTCCTGATGATCTGCTTGGAGAATTGGGGCTTGCTGTCCCTACCCCTCTAGGCCCAGTATATCTAGAGGTCTGGAGAATTTAGGTTTGCTGTCCCTGTGACTCTAAGCCCAGTATATCTAGAGGTCCTGATTCCCAGAACAGGGACTGGTCCCCACCGGGGGACTTAGCAAGAGTCCCATTACGTATTTAGCCGTAATTGTCACCTGTTCGTTTGGAGTTCCTATGCTAAGAGTCGAGCAAGAAAGGAAAGGAGGAGATAGGACTGTTGTTAAATAGTTCGAGCAGCCTGCCGACCCAGAGCCCTAACTTGGAAATAGACGGATGAATGAATCAGCCGTGGATCAGAAAGGGCATGGTGACCGGAAGGCCTTTAGAGATGATCATTGCAGCAGGTGAGTCACTCAGACCAGTAGACTTTCGAGCCAAGGATAAGAATAATGGGTAGCAGAAAACAGAAATGATGACTCACAGAAGTGGCCAAAGATCAGCTTCAGGGGTGGGGATTGTTGCTTGTCCCACTAACTTTCCTCTTGCAGGTCCCTCCTGGAGAAGAGACCAACCAGGATCCTGGAAGAGCTGTTTACCACACTTACTATATGAAACAAGTAGATGCGTGTCGCACAAAGGGTGGACTGTAGTGGCCTGCGTGTGATTTACTCACCCCAGCTCCTGAGACTATTGGCGGCTGACAGCCCTCAGCCGAGCTCCTCTGTGGCAGCTGTCCTCAGATGATGGGACTTAGCCAAGCCTTACGCAAGATCACACCCCCCTTCCCAGAGGCAGCCGACATCCAGGGGCTGGTTGGCCAGATGGGAGTAGTGGTAGGACATTTGTACAAAGCCACTCCGGCTCCAGAAAGCTCCAGAGGATTTGCTGAGGCCTCTGCTGCAGCTCCATTATGGTTTAATATCTCCCTCCGTCCGACCCTGCTCTCCTTACACTTCGCAGGTGTTGCTCCTAAGAGATTCCCCCAGTGAACGTTCCACACACAAATCTCGGAATCTCAGAAAATGCTTCCTGGGAAACCCAACTTAGGACGAATTCTTATTTTAAAAGACAGGCCTATTTGCATTAGCACGTGTAGACACCCACGTGCCTAAACTCTTCTCGTTTCCTGTTTCACTGAGGACAAAGACCAAACGTCTCGCCCTGGACCCAGCGATCCATGTGTGCAGTTCCCCTTCACGCACCTCTCCTCCCTGCTCTCCGTGTTCCACCCGCCCTGTCTTCTGCGGGTTCCTCAGTTACGACATGCTTTCTCTTGCCCCAGAGTCTTTGCACGGGGGTCCTCTGTTATATGCCTCGTTCAGACGTCAAGCCAGAGGAGTCCTTGGTCTTCCCTAGTCTTGGTCAGATGACCATTACATGTACGTGCTCACAGCACCTCGCACTCCTCCTTCATGACACTTTTTAGTTTGAATTACATATCTGTGTCCTCCCCTGATTAATGCTTCTTTTGCTCACCATTATACCTCCAGCTCCTCGCACAATGCCAAGCGCAGAGCTGACAATAACTATCCATTAAATTAAGACGCTCATTCCGCCTTAAACCAGATTCAAACGCAACACATACATAGAGCCTTTTCTTTTCTTTTCTTTTCTTTTCTTTTCTTTTCTTTTCTTTTCTTTTTTTTTTTCATAGAGCCTTTTTCACTATAATCTGTCTTTTGTGGGTATTCTCCTTGTCTGGTGACTTAGAAGATAATCACGGGGCCTAGTACCCAGTCGGTGCTCAGGAAATACAACCTGAATTTACTTTTATGCTTTAAGCAGTTAGTACATATTTCGGGGGAGGAGGGTTTGTTTTTTTCCCATTAGACTGTGAGCTCCTTGAGAGAAGGAGTTCCCTCTTGTCTGAGCTCTAAGCAAGGAGCTTGGCGACTGTTTATTGAACGACATCCTCAGGAAGTGTGAATGTAAACATCTGGCTCTTTTGGAGATGATTCTTGTTTTTTTATTTCTTCCAGACAGTTGCTATCACAGAGACACACACACTGCTCACGTAGGGTCAGAGGGTGCTAATCAGCTCACATTCACTGACCCTATTCTTTTGTAGGAGAACTCAGGGAATCTCACCCTGAGGGAAATGTGCCCTGGCATTCGCTCTGCCAAATTAACAAATTTTTCAGATAGGTCGCAGCTCCCCACAGATGCTGCCAAATGCCCTACAACAGGGCCAATGAACCCAACGCTCGCTGGGCTGAGGCGACTGAGAGCGGAGACCCCAACCAAAGAGGCGGCAGGGACCCGCTCCAGGCGGGTAGGGGCCGCCACGCGGGATATGGGTCCGGTGCTGCCAGATATTTGGATTCTTTCAAAAGAATGCAAGCAAAACTGGGTTTTTATGGGACTCTCTCGATTTTATATTTATCCTCAATTTTAAAAAAGAAGAAGGAGACCAAAAAAGACATCACGCTATCCAGATAAAATAAGCCCACAGAGGAGCCAAGTTCATGGATGGGCTTTGGCAAGCTTTGGGTTGGAAGTCACACCAGGCAGCCTCTCTGAACTCCCTGGAAGAGGAGACGGGGCCCCAAGATTCTCCGTGTCTCAGTTTCCCCATCTGTCAAATGAGCCAACTGGGCCAGATGGTCCCACTGTCCTCCCCTGGGCGTCCTTCTCCATCCTGCTCTCTCTGCCCCTCACCTCCGCACAAGCCACGTTCACGTGTGACTTGGAGCCAGCAGCTGGAAAGGTATTTTGCCGGGATTTCCATTTCTTTGAAGGGCTAATTACGACAGACAGGGGGAAAACAGGCACCTCGCTCTCTTTCACATCTCATTACGTTTATTCGGCTTTATTACTAATTTCTTTGTTCATATAATTTTCACCCTGGGATCTGCCTTTTTGTGTAGTTACCCCAAGTCAGGGAACCCGCCTGAACTCAGGAGGCCCCGCTCACCTCCTCTGGTATTTGTGGATGTTCGAGCGACAGTTCAGACAAGCCGCCTGAGCCACGCGCGTCTCCAAAGAGCACGCGGGCTGCCCAGGGACGAAGGTGCAGCCCCCCGGCTTCCTGCAGGGGAGCCTGGGGACGCGCACCCACCACGAGGGTCCACCCGGGACCCGCAGGCAAGGTCAGGAGGCCTGTCCCTCAGACCCCCCCACCCCAGCCCCAAAGCAGCAGGAGGACGCCGCAGCCGCCACGCCAGCCGGCACATGCCCTGGGTGACAAGCCGACGTTTTCTCGTGGGAAGGTCCAGCCTCATCCGTGGACCTCCACGCCGCCTCCCCGGCACCCACGGACACACCAGCCCCGCCACCTGCCCTTGGCGGCGGGCAAAGCCGAGCCTCGGGGTATGGAAACTCATCTCCAGTTACTCTACAACGAATTCACGAAACGGGTCCCCAAAGAAGCAGAGGCCGAAAACTGCAGGAAATGTGCGCACATTCACCACGAAGTGCCAACCCAGAGGACAAACTCGGTAATCCCACCAATGATGTTCCAAAGCCGTGATGGCTAGCAGCCGACAAATGCCCGCAGACCTCAATCCATTTTTATTGTATTCAGGCTGCAGTGTTGTATTTCCTGCCTCCCCTTAGCACCACACATACAGTGTACTTGAAAACAAAAATCTATAATATTGATCCCGCAATGTCACCACAATTATTCTTTTGAAACAGCCATTGAAAACAAATTACATCTGCACTGCCTTTTCATCCGCCTGCTGCGAGTGAGCAATGCTCACCCTGGCCTCCAGCACCGCGGCGTTAGCACTGTGTCACCGCCGACAGGACAGCCCAGGGAAAGGCGGGGGGGGAGGGGGTGGCCAGCAGGGAGACGGATCAAAGGGGGGGTCCGGACCCAGGGCGGCTGCAGGCTGGAGGATCCGCACACCCAGGCGGCTGCCGGGGCCCCGGGCCCCCTCCCGGCTCGATAAACCAAATGCGGTCGTTGGACTGTTGGAATCGACAGAGGTTTAACCGAGGCCTCATTTTCGGATGCTCCGTTGAAAATCTACTGACAACAAGTATTATTGGAAGCAGCACGGTCTTCACCTGGTGGCCCGTGATTCCACTGACGAATCGAAGCCGCCTTCCCGGAACAGTGGCATTTCAGGCAGGAGACAACGGCCACGGTCCCCACTCCCTGCACCCCAAATCCCAACGGGCACCAAGATGACCCGCCCAGAGGAGGCCAGGGGTCCCCATTCTCAGCAAGCTGCATCCCCAGAGCCCCCAGAGACGGCAGGGACCCCCGGGCTCCTCCGCCGTCGCACAGGAGAGTGGAGGCCACCTGCAGCCATGGTGTGCGGGCCCCCCAGCAAGATCCCGCACCCCCCCCCCCGCAACACCCCAGCCAGGTGTCCTGGGAACGGCGGCCTGTTGGGGGCTTGCCTGCCTGTTTTCGATTGCCATACTTGGAAAAATTCTCCCTACGCAGTAATTAAATTCCATGCCACCGCACGGTGGGCAAAGGGAAATTCTTTTGTTAAGGTTTGACCACACAAGTCACAGTGGTGGCTCTTGCAGGCGGGAAGTGATAACTTTGGAGCATTAAAAAAACCAATAGCCTTGTTGACATGGACATGGGAACCTAACCCCTGAAGCCTCCTGGTATGACGCATTGATTTTCCTGTCCGTGTACAGTTCTAAAGCCATCCATTCTGCATGGTCAGGACTCAAAGGGCCAGAGAGAGGAAAAAAATCTGTTCTCTCCACTGTACCTCCAGGCAAAGTTGAGAAATAAATTCTACGTTTTGAGAGATGATTTGTTCAAGCCATGTTTAAGAGAATATGATTGCATTAAGAAGGGAAAAAAAAATATTTGGTTTCCCTGACCCTCACAACCTGTAGCCGCCGACCCTCGTGCAAAAGCCTGACGCCATAGGCATGGCCTAGGAGGGCGCAGAGAGCAAGGGCGGGGAGAGGGGGACGGGGAGGACCTCAGGAATTGGGGGACTTATTTAGCGTTCTCCAAATAATACTGCCGAGGTGCCCGAAAATTGCTGAAATGGTCGTTGTCTGTCCACCTGTCGTTCCTCGGATCCTTCTGGCTGCTGTTATTTCGAAAGGGCTGCATTCCTCCTTGTTGGAGGGCCCCTTGTGATATGGTTACTGTCCTGCTTGCTTTCCAATCCTCTTTTTTTTTTTTTTTTTATTCCACAGATGGAAGAGGCCAGGCTGACTCAGTCTTCAGGGTCTATCTGCGAGCCTTCCCCAGGCACACGTGTCACGCTGCCCCCCACCGCCCGACACACTGTCCCCGTGTGCGGTGGGGCTGCTGGGTCCAGGCAGCTAAGGGCTCCCCTGCCATCCTCCCGGGCCCTCCTCCCTTTCTCCTGTGCACTTTGGGGGACCATATTCAAAAATGCCTCCTCCGTGTCACCAAAACCCCTCCCCGCTCATGGCTGTGACAGGGAGGGCCCCTGGGTGACGGGGATGGAGAGAGAGAGAAAAAGAGAGAGAGAGAGGCCAGGCCTTGGGGAAGTTTGCTGAGACACCACAGGGACTCCGTGTGCAGCCGGTCTCACATGTTCGGGACTTTCTGAGTGTTTAGCTATTTTAGTTCCAAATAAAGAAAGCTCCAGTGCCGGTCAGGACGCTGAGCTCCTGGAAGTGGAAGACTAGTGTTTGAGCTGCAAATTTGCAGTGCCGCTCTGCAAAGTATTACATACATCATTTCCTGGTGCAGAGGGATATTGAGCTATTTCAGTGGAGCCAAAAAGGAAAGACCGAAATGGTGTAATTTCCCTGACCTAGACAGAACTACGGACTGAATACAGAAATAGAAAAGGCTAAAGCCAATGTTCCTACAAGGTTCGTCTCTATCAACATAGACTCCACATATCCCAAGTGTATACAACGTGAACCCAGCATCAGCACGCGTGCACACCACTGGAAGCCATAAACCCAGTCACACAGAACATCCTACCGGATGATTCCGTCTTGCCAGACCTACAGAAGTATCCTTAAATTAGGTCGGTGCGAATGTGCGCGTATATTTATTATTAAAATACTTACTGTTCTGCCTTTTGAAGTAGATGGACAAATGATTTAGGAGTGGGACTAGACCAGAAACAAAATTAATGCAAATAATGTGTTGATTTTTTTTTAGCTTGATTAGCCAAGCCAATGGAAAATTCTAGAAAACGTATACAATTATTTTAACTGTCACAGGCTGGCAATTGTAATTGACATGATTTGTACGAGATGCAGTGTAATAACTGAATATATTAAAAAAAAATCTCATGCCTTGATTACCAGGAGAACATTACTAGTGCCACAATATTATTAACAACACAATTATCGTGGCATCCCTAGGATACGCTCTTAGCACTTCAATGCATTAGTGAACCTTTGCTAACGAAGAAAAAATTAAAGTACAGCAAATTTCAAAGCACCAGTTGTACCCAATATCATTAAAAATTTATAAAACTTCCCCTGAACATGACAAGTGTTTGGTTTAAATGAAGATCAGCCACAAGGAGAAAGCAGAAATCTTGTTACTCTTTGTCTCCTTCCTTACCCTATCTCTCTGCCTCTCGCTCTCGCTCTCTCTCTCTCTCTGCCTCTCGCTCTCTCTCTCTCTCTCTCTCTCTCTCCCACAGACCTCCCCCAACCGGCACCACCTCAATCCAGCTGAAATATGTAACCATTACAGAGTGACAGCTTGACACACAATGACCCGTCAGAACATTCATCTCGCAATGTTTTATTTTAGTGAGGAGCCAAACTGCAGAAAAAATAAGCAAGTTGTTTCAAGGCTTGGAAGGAGATCAAACATTTCTGGCATCCCCACTTACCAGACCTTTGATTTACAATGGACTTGTCAGAGCCCGATTAGACAGTGTGTGGTTAAAACCCTACAGAGGCTCCTCCGTGCCCCAGCCCACCGACCGCCACGGCCCCCACAGAGAGCATCCCTTTGTTCCCGGAACCCGCGAGCTGGGCTCAGGCACAGAACTTTGCCCCCTTGCAACAGGGCCCCCCGCAGCAGCACGGAAAAGCCAGTCCCGCTGCTGTTAAGTCCCTTCTGCCAAGGTGGAGAGAGAGACAGACAGACAGACAGACGGAGAGCAGGGAGGAGAACGCATGCAGGCTGAGCGCCTCTGCCATTTTCTCTCCTCCTCTCCCTTCCAAGTCAAAAGTTATCATCGCCCCCCCCAGAAGGCAAAACGTCCCCCCAGCGACTGCTACCACCACCACGAGTGAGCTTTCTCAACCTCATTCAAATGGAAACACTCAGCTTAAAAGGGAAAAAAAAAATACATATATACGCGTCGGACCAAAAGTGCAGGTGTTTAAAATATGTTCGCGGTATTACGATTTTTGCTAGTAATTACAACTATGAAAATGGCTGGAAATATATTGTTTCAATTTGTATGGAGAACAATTGCACAGAGAGAGAGGGAGCAGCGTGATCTGTGCCTGGCATTGGAATGTGTAATTCCTTAACCCTATATGGCGGCGTAGGGCTCGCTGGAGCAAATTATGAATACATGTGTTTGGAGAGCCTGAGTAGTAAATTTGGGTTCTGTGCATCCGTAACAATGCAATCTGACATGTGTGATTTATGGAATATTAAGTTAATACAGTATTATGAAATTAGCTTAATGTACTAAAGCTGTAATTTTAAACTGAAAAACAATGCAACCAGACGTAAACAATATCAACATTAGCATTTTGTGAAAGCTGAAACCAATTCACTCAAAACGTGTCTGGAGAGCCGTAGATTCACCTCGCCCAGACAGGCCCAAGTCTCGGGAAAGTTTCAGACCCCGGGACAATACTCTGTGCTCCGCAGGCCAAGCGGCCCACTCTCAACCCAAAGCAGGATGCGCCCGCCACGGGTGCCAACCCGGGAGCCCGCCCCGCCACAGCCCCCCGGGAAATCGCCGGGAATTACCCCGAGCTCTTCAGACCAGAAGTCAAGGGCTTCGGCCTGCGGCGTCCTCGAAATAAACTCTGGAGAGGTAGGCGGCTGGGGCGCCAGACAGGGTCCCAGAAGCCTGGGAGTCCACAGCCTGGAACGAGACCGGGAGGCCCAAGCAAATCGTACTGATTAAAAACAAGTCTAGCAGCTTAGCTCTTCAGCTCCCCAGAGGGGCGGCCTGCTTGGGACCCGAAAGGGACCCCGAAACCTTGGGGTTAGCCCGGGATCCGTGCGAGGTGGGCACTGGGTGAGTGACGGGCTTCCCTGGAGGCCTCCACCAATGACGACGGGCTGGGTGGCCCGGGCTAGGGCCAGATGAAGGTCCCCCCTGTTTCCCAGACCTCCCCCGTCTTCCCTCTCACCATCCCGGGGCTGAGGACCCACTGGGATTGGACAGGAGTTGAGTCCATGCAAGAGCGGCCCCGAACCAGACAGATGTCTACAGCGCCAGGTTTCAGGATGGCAGCGAGAAAGAAGCCGGTGGTTAGAAAAGACTACCAGGGCTTTCTGGGCTTTCAGCTGAGATTGCTGGAAATGTCATGAGCCTCGGTGAAGGGATATGTGTGGAGCCCAGACGGGGCCCTTTGGGGCATTTTTCTTCCTCGGCCCAAGCACACTACCCCTTGGGGAGCGTCAGGCTGGAAACCCAAACCCAGATTTCCTCAAAACCTTGACAAACTAGAACTAAAACATTGGGCCTGGATTCCCCGGGGGTCGAAGGGCTTGCTCGTCACCGTGGACTTAGACTCCCAAGATTTGGGGTTAAGCGTAGGCCTGAACCTCCTCCAGGCGTGGAGAACCCCGCATGTTGGTTCCTGCCATCTTGATGAACACCGAGCCTAGTCGGTAAAGGACAATGTGCCAAAGGACCACACCCAGCCCGTGGACAAAAGGACGCTGCCTCGGATGAAATCCCCTATGACCCTTCTTGGAAGGGACCAGACACCGAACCCTACGCTTCTCCGCACGTGGAGAGGCCCAGCGCACACACGTGCTTAATGATGCGAGGGTCAGCGTATTCACGGCGGGTGTTTGGGAGCATTCCCGTTCCGACGTCCCCTACATAGGGTTTAACGTGGCAAGCAGGATTATTCCATCTATCAACATGTCACAGGGTCTTCATATCCCCGTAGTAAAAATAAAAGCATTCTACTTAAAATAAATGAAAAGTGTATGTCAAACTTAGAGATGAAACAGTTGCCGGAGTTCACACTGGAGAAAATCAATTCTCAAATCTCGCAGAGAGGTTTGGTGCCTCCTCTGTCTTGCAAAGGCGTCTGGCTGTGTTCTCTGGGTCTGTTGGCTTTTATTTTTAAGATGCCCTGCATTTATTACGGGAGCCAGAGAGGCAAGAGCTGAAAGCCAATACTAATGTTTTAATTCCATCAAGTACGTTTCAATTCCCATTTTGCATTTTGCATTAGGAACCGAGACTCAGTCAATACTTCACAGCACCGTTGCTCGCGGTCGGGCACAGGGGCTTCACCCAACCTGACAAATGCTTCTGCTTCGCAGCACGAGGATAAACAGGGCTCGGAGTTAGGAACCCACTCGTTGCTCTTTCTTCCTGCAAACACCTTGTCTCGTCACAACGCGTTTGTACGGAGACACCCCAGGCATCTTGCTCCTCCTGCGAGGGCCTCTTGAAGGAGCCACATTTTTTTATTATTATTATTTTCCCTCCAGAATTATTAATCTCCAGAAATCACATAACCCTCCACCGGAGAGCAAGGTGCTCTATCCCAGCGTCAGAGCCCAGCACACCAGATGTTTTTACTGAATCCCCGTCTCCATATGCTCGCTCCCTGGGCTCCACGGGACTAGCCATCTCTCTCCCCTGAGCGGACAGGAATGACAACGTGGGCAGCTTGCTTGATTCTGAAAGATAAACATGTTCCCAATGAAAAAAAAATTAAAAATAAGTATACATCTGCTCCCAGCTCAAATCTTGTGTTTTTGTTTTGTTTTGTTTTTTTTATTTTGGGTTGGGGTTTTTTTTTATTTATTTATTTTTTTGGTCACCTCTTTAAAAGCAGGAAATGCCCATTTTCTTAACATCTCATTTTTTTCCTGCGTGACACATCAAAATATTTTAACTGGGGGAAAAAACAAGAGAGAGAGAGAGAGAGAGAAGAGTGGTCGCAGACCCTGACGCCAAGGCTCACCTGTGAAGGTTTCCTAATTCCAAGTCACACCGCTTAAAAAGGAGCGACGCACCCCAAATAAACAGCCAAAACTGTACACAGTGTACCAAACGCATACAAGGCAGTGTGCGTGCACGTGCGTGTGCGTGTGTGTAAAACAGATGGGCCTCCCAAATTCTTTCTATTCTAGTGACACTTTTAAAATAAAAATCACAATCCACGCCTTGATTTCTAAAAAGCAGTGTTTTGATGGACTTTTCTTCCAAACCGGTCCTCAGCTTCCGCCACACCTGGCACTGGCCGGACAGCCCTTGCCAGTCATTAGCGAAGCTAATGACTCAGCTCCAGAGCTGCTGGTCGGTCGTAGAAGAGCAAATTCCTCCTTAAAATCCATCCCTCCTGGGACCCCTGGGTGGCTCAGTGGTTGACCGCCTGCCTTCGGCCCAGGTTGTGAACCCCGGGTCCTGGGATCAAGTCCCGTGTCAGGCTCCCTGCATGGAGCCTGCTTCTCCCTCTGCCTGTGTCTCTGCCTCTCTCTCTGTCTCTCATGAATAAATAAATAAAATCTTAAAAAAAAAAAATCCGTCCCTCCGTCACAGGACAGGACTATGCTGGTTACCCGTCGTGTAATCGAGGTGGCTCAGAGGTGGCTCAGAAGCGATGGGAGGGGGAAAAATCAGCCTAAATAGGCCCAACTGTCCCCAGACCCGGGCCCGGGGGGGTCCTTGTAGCCAGCAGGTGTGTGCACCCCATTCTCACCCCCACTTAAGCCAATTACGTATAAACAAATTAACTTCCCGGGCCGGTTCCCTCTGAATTACTCCCTGGTCTCCGAGTGGTTTTTCCATCAGGACAAACCTTTTCCTTTCCCTTATGCACCAGCAAACATACTGATACAATTTAAAGGTCATGTTCTTTTCAAACTGACAAGAGCCCTCCAAAGTTTTGACGAGCGGCCCTCCAAGCCTCACACCCCTACGGGCGGAAAGGAATTAAGTAAAGCATCACTTGGTGGAAGCTCAATCATGTGAACTGATTAGAAAATGCATCCGGGGAGGGGGGGGTGCGGTGTGGGGAGGGAGGGGGTGCGCTCAGCAAGGTGACGGCAGCTCATCCCGAAAGGAGATGTCACGCCGCCAGGCAGAGAGCCCCCGACACCGGGCTGGGGGAGCCAAGGAGGGGTCAATGAAGATATAATTACCTTCCCGCAGAAAGCCTCTGCTTGCCCGAGTCCCCAGTGGGCACCGCTGCATCAGCCTCCCCTCTTTTATTCCCTCAAACTTTACCCCAAACCCCGAAAATGAATTAACGGTGTCGTTTCTTTTTTTTTTTTTTTTAAGATTTTATTTATTTATTAGAGACACAGAGAGAGATAGAGGCAGAGACACAGGCAGAGGGAGAAGCAGGCTCAAGCAGGGAGCCCGATGTGGGACTCGATCCTGGGTCTCCAGGATCACGCCCTGGGGTAAAGGCAGCGCTAAACCGCTGAGCCACCGGGGCTGCCCAATGGTGTCATTTCTGAGGCCCAAGAGGACGTTGGCTTTGATCAAAGCTAAAGAATCACCCGAAGTATGGATTCTGCATACGCGTGCATTGTGTGTCCACAGCTGACATGTCTATTTGCAGTTGTGTTTGCATTATCAGTGGGGGGGGGGTTAGATAGGCAGTCCATGATTTGTTTTTTTGGGGTGCTTTTTTCTTTTTTTTCTTTCTTTCTTTTTTTTTTCTTTTTTCTTTTTTATCTGTCCCTGGAACAAAACCTGGCACCGTGTTGTCCATGGCGTCGGCAGACGCTCTCCCCCCAACTCCGGGAATCTGATCAACAGCCTTGAACTTTCTTCCGGTATTATTATTATTTTTCTGGTTACTGTTATTATTATTTGACATTTTTTCTTTTGATTACTTTGTTCTTCCACCAAAGCCCACTGAGGATCACTGAGACATAATGGTGCTTGATGGCCAGAGACACTCCCCATGCTCGCTGTCCCAGCCCGTGGGCACATAGTGATGTCCGCGGTCCAGGAGGGAGACAGGGGACCTACCCCACCGTGGCCCTCCCTCCTGGCCTCTCCTTCCTGCCCACTTGCTCCCAATTCTTCAGAAGCTCTCTCTCTCTCTCTCCAAGGGAGGCTCTCCGGGACTCCAGGACTATCTTTAGGGGTAAAAACACTTAACCACCAAGAACTGAAATAATGTCAGAAAAAAAAAAAGGTTCTGTTGTGATTGCACACACGTCTTCAATGTCGGCTACCAGCTTGTTCAATGTTTTCTGGGGTCACTTTCATTTGCAGCTTCCGTGTGGGGGGTACTGACTGGAACTGGGGCTGCTGTCCCCAAACTCAGCCATCGGATAGGTTTTCCTTGACTTCACAACCCTGTCTTTCCAGGCTCAAGTGCCCCCCTTCCCTCTCTCTGCTGCTGCCACAAGCCACCCCAGCCCCTTGCCAGATCCCTCAGGCTGCCCACACCTCCCTCCCCAGGCCTGCCCTCCCAGCCCTCTTCCCGCTGACACCCCTTGGCTGGTCCCAGCCCGAACATCGTGCACTGCCCACGTCCACCCTGCACGCCACAAGGAAGACATCCCGGAGGAGCAGGGGAGGTGCGATTCCGTCTCCGGCATGGGGCGTGCACAACGGCACTCAGAAAATGTAAGGGAAAAAAAGGCACCGATGTGCTCATGAAGAAGATGCTCTGTGTTCTTAAAACCAGACCATCCACGCGCCTCCTGTCCCACCTCCACTCAGCCTTATGGGGAATTGGGGACAGGGTAGCCGATTCAAAGCAAACCGAATCAGCAATCAGCATCCCTCCATCAACGTTTATAACCAAGTATGGCCTCCACTGGCTGGAGAGGCAAAAATACAATACGTCCGGCTCCCTAGGAGCCTAGTGAGATCAAGAGACGTGGTCTATTCTGGAAGCCCTGTGGGTTCACAGACACGGGTAACAAGTACCTGAGGGTCACCGCAGAGGCAGCAAAGATTGAGGCCCCCACACGTCCACTTGGTCTCCATTCCTAGCACCCACATCTGGGTGCCACACAGGTACCCGGCTCCACGAAGGATCGTGAAGTAGCGGGGAGCAATGCAGACGTGCTTCCGACCCCTAGGGTCTATCATCCTTGAGGGAAGAAGGGCTTCACCCCCGGGGGATGTGGGGTGGGGGCAGCTCGGGGGGTTTCACAGCAGTGGGCTCTCTGCGTACGTGCTAAATCCGTCTCCCTCCATTTCTGGAGGGAACTTCAAAATCTGCACGCCGGCTCACAATTGCCAGGAGGGAAAGAATCCAAGACCCCGATATAGCAGAGGCTCCTTCCCTCATGTGAAACTTTTGTTCCTGGAAGAAGTTGAAGTTTGTTTTATAAACGTTTTCAGTACACGGCGCCGAGGCCCAGCCTGCAACCCTGCTGCGGGGAGCCTGTCCTTGCGTTCGCTCTGAGGACACGGGGCCTGGGTTCAGCCGGTGGGGAGAATGGGGCTGCTGAGCGCTCCTTGCTCCCGTGCTCCCTGGGATCGGGGTCGGGGTAGGGGTCGGGGTGCACGGCACACGAGCCCACTGTGCTGCGGGCGAGCCCAGGCTAAGCATTTGAGGGGGAAAATGTTCTCAGGTGCATCCGTAAGAAGCAAGGAGACGCACGGTGAACCAGTGTATAAAGTCGTCCGACCCACGGTGGCTGCCCCCGTCCTTGAGGCCTCGTGGCCTCGCGGTTCAAGGCCTGTGTGGGCCAACAAGGGAGATCTCCCGGGGTAGCCCCGGCCTGTTCCCTCGCGGGTGTAGCATCAGGGAACTGGATACGATTCTCGCCTCAGGTGCCAAGGCAGTAACAGCCACCCACCCGGGCTGTGTACCCCGCCCCCCCATGCCGCTAACAAGACACGTCCCTTTCTGTACGTGGCACCGAGTGCACGTTGCTGTCTAATGTCACAATTTCTGACAAGTGCTCCAGCACAAAGACAGCATCTTGGCACCAGGAAAATGACCATTGCTCGAAAGGGTGAAATTCCAAGGACATCAGAAGGGTAAGTTCCACGGGAGGCAGAAAGGCCAGGCCTCCCCACGTCCCGAAGACCAGCCTGCGACTCGGTTCAGAATTGTTCCTCTCGGGGCGTCTGGGTGGCTCAGCGGTGGAGCATCTGCCTTCAGCCCAGGGTGTGATCCTGGGGTCCTGGGATTGAGTCCCGCATCGGCCTCCCTGCATGGAGCCTGCTTCTCCCTCTGCCTGTGTCTCTGCCTCTCTCTCTCTCTCCCTCTCTCTGTGTCTCTCATGAATAAATGAGTAAAATCTTTTAAAAAATAAAATAAAAAGAATTGTTCGCCTCTTACCAAACTCCCCAGGGTTCAAACCAGCCCACTCGGCCCCAGGGATGGCGTTTACCAATCAGGCACACGTCCCATGTGGCGACCACAGCACCCTGACCGGGAGGCCGCACCGGGGAGCACCTTCTTCCTCCTTCCACTTTCACAATTCGTTCAATTCTATTTTCCTTCTGGATCTTTAGGAAGAATTGACCCCTCGGTCAAGGTATCACTTGTCAGTTGGGAGCCCAGAAGCCTTGTTGCCTCTGGAGAACCTTTCAGAGGGAGTGTCTTGCTGGGAAGCACACACAATGGCTTCGGTCGTCGATCCCTGGCCACCTCCCTTCTTAAAAAACATAACACGGGTTGGTCTAGGAAACATGACACCTGCGAGCGTGATAATGTCTTGAAGATGCACAGGGGCACCTGGTTGGCTCCACAGGTGTAGCGTGCCACTCTCGATCTTGGGGTTGAGAGTTCGAGCCCCATGGTGGGTGGAGAGAGCCCTTAAAAATACAACATCTATAAATAAAATAAATAAATAAATAAATAAATAAATAAGATCATATATATACATCTTAAAGAGGAACGACAAGAAAAAGTCACATTAACTGAAAACTGGGGGGCGCCTGGATGGCTCAGTGGTTTAGGGCCTCCCTTCTGCTCAGATCATGACCCCAGGGTCCTGGGATCGAGTCCTGCGTCAGGCTCCCTGCATGGAGCCTGCTTATCCCTCTGCCTGGGTCTCTGCCTCTCTCTCTCTCTCTCTCTCTCTCTCTCTGTCTCTCATGAATAAATAAATAAAATCTTTAAAAAAAATTAAAAAACAGAAAACTGGGACTTGTTTTTTTTAAGATTATATTTATTTATTTGAGAGAGCGTGCATGCCTGAGGAGAGAGAGAGAACGAGCGAGGCGGAGGGAGGGGCAGAGGCAGAGGGAGAAGCTGGCTCTCCGCTGAGCGGGGACCCACATGGGGCTCGATCCCAGGACCCCAGGATGGGGTCACGACCGGAGCCCAAGGCGGACACTCAACCCACTGAGCCACCCCAGTCCCCACACTGGGACTTGCTTATGCGCTGGAGGCCTGCATCCCGCAGGGTGCTGCGGCCACCAGCCCCAAATCCATGACCAGTGACCACCGGCACCACAGGATCACGGGAGGAAGCCAAAGCTGAGCCGCGAGGGGAAGCCGGCCGGAAGCGCAGCCCCCAGCCCTGGACCCCGCAGCCGCCCGCATGTGGGCCGCACGGAGCACCGGGCAGCGAACCCGAGACCCTCACTCGCCACCCACGCCCCTCGGTCGCCCTGACGGGGCCCAGCCTCGGCGCCTAGACAGGGGACATTAGTTCGAAAGTCAAGGTCATTTCTGCAGAAGAAGGGCCGCCGTGCGAGACAGTTCAGTTGCGACGTGCTGAGGCTCGGCGACACCGAGGCTGACCGCATAAGCCGTCTCTCCTATTCCTGCTTTAAGAGTTGCCGACACGTGTTCTAGCCCGGGTCAGAATGCGGTTTGCAGTGTGTGGGTGCGGGTGCCCAGGCTAGATCGAGTTCCAGCGTCGCCCTCAGACGTGCAGAAGGCCGTGCTCCAGAGGCCCGGCGGGGTCCCCCAGGAGCCCCTCCTCGTTTCGCCGGGCACCTTCCACCAGCAGCGCCCAGGGCACACCTGCATCCCGGGTCTCCAGTGCCCAGGGGCGGGCGGGTACCCCAGGACGGGGCGCACCTGCCCTCTCCGACCTGACGTCCCAGCCCCCCCGGGGAAACATATCGCCCCCTTTCCCGCTCACATTTCAGGACCCCCTGCCGGTGACACGCTCCCACTGGCCTCGGAGGGACAGCTTGGACCCCCAGCCCGGCGGGGCCACGGAGCCCTCCCCACTCTGTCCCCACAGGGGGAGGCCAGCGCAGTCTCCCACGACCGGCGGAGCCAACTCCCAGCCCAGCACAGGCTCCGAGCCTTTTATAGAATGGAAATGAGTCACCCTTAAATTAAGAAAATGGGCAAGGGGACTCCAACTGTCCCTCCCCTGCAGAGCCTGAGCCCGCGGCCACCGTAAGGGCCTGGGCATTCAGCTGCTCCCCTCAAGAGGCTGAGGCAGGAAACCTGCCTGAGCGACCCTCCCCGGGAATGCCAGACGGGGGGCAGGGGCGGGGGACATATCGGGCAAAGAACATTCCCGAAGGGCGGCAGACGTGCAGTCGGGGAAGCGGGCAGCGCAAGGAGACAGGTGTATGTATGTCTGTGTCTTTCAACCAGGCAGCTCAATCTCAGGTTATTTTATTTGACAAATAAAACTAAACTGCATATTTATGGACTAATGATGTGAGATATTGCTCTTTTATTCATACCCACTGCCGTTTAAAGACCAACTGTAAATATTCCTGAGACTTTTTTGCAACTTGGTGCGGCCCAGACAGGCGGCCCTGAGCACAGCCCTGGGGCTCTGTTGACGACGGCACTGCCTCAAGGTCAGGGTCACGGTTTTACCTCCCTCAGCGACGCCCGCTGCTGATGGAGACCGGCTCCCCTCAAAAGCCACGGGGGCGGTTTCCAGCAGGGACTCGGCGCCGGGTTGAGCGCTGGGCTCGGGGCTTCGGAGCCGGCGGAGGGTGCGGGTCCCTGGTCCTGATGCCCGGCACCCCAGGGGCACGCGTAGGGCGCTTCGTGAGCCGCTGGCCCAAAGGGCCAACCGTCCTGTTCTCTCTGCGTTTTGACCCTAAAAATAGGAGCAGGGGAAAGAGGCCGGGTCACCCACGGAGGAGGAGGAGACGGGTCTCTGTCTCTCCAAGGACAGCAGCCGGAGAGGTGAGAGCGAGGGTCCCCGCGGCTCCGGGCACCTTGCTCGGAGGACAGAGGTCCCGGAGGTCAGAGCGACGGTCGGAGCGGAGCCCGTGCTCGGTGGGCTCTGTTGGAATAAACGCCACGCGGTGGATCCATGTGTCACCTCCTTGGGGCTGGAGCGGGGGCACTGGAGCCCGGGGTGGGGGGGGCACAAGGGAAATCCCAGTGGGACTCCATCCCAGGACGCTCAACTGGTAACTGGGAGTGACCCTCCCAGAAACACCACCCCTGGGCCCCCGGGATTGCCTTGCAGCTTAGAGGTGACCCAGACCAGCCGTCACAGGCCGAGGGCCTGCTCGGGGAGAGGGTGGTGCCAGGATCCTGGGGTCCGTGCAGATGGACGGCCCCACACAGCGCTCATCTGCAAGAGGTTGCCCCCACCAGGGCACCTCCTGCTCAAGGACTAATGGATTTTTTTTTTAATTTTTATTTTTTTATTGCCCGGGGTGAGAAAGACACATCTCACCTTTGGCTATTTAAGGACAGCTCTGGGATCCTCCGTGGGACAGGGCACATCTCAGACAAGTAGGATTCCAGGGGCAGAGAAGACGTCCCCGGGGGGGGGGGGGTGGCAGGAGCAAAGCCGTGGGGACGACGGGAGCTGTGCTCTCTGGGAGCCCGTGACCTGCCGAGCTAAGGATGCAATCGGGTGTTGGGTGCGGGTGCCGGGCCCTGCACGACCCCGTTCTGCCCGCCTGTCTGACTCCCCTCCAACCGCGGCCTCGGTGTTTTCTCTAAGCTTCCGTCACACCAGCTCCTCTGACCTCAGGGCCTTTGCATGTGCCTTGCTCCCCCCCACCCCCCCATCTTTTGTCAGGCCTTCCCTTGGTTGGTTCCCCTCAGACTCCCAGCTCCCAGAGGCCCACATAAAGCTGCCCATCACCTTCCCCGGTGGTCTTTTCTCTTTGCAGAGTACCCCCTACTCTCTGAAAAGCTTCCTATTTCTTTGTCCATCGTCCGCTGCCCCGAGGCATATAACCTGCAGGAAGGCAGGCAGCGTGCGTGCTTAGTCCGCCACCTCCAGAGAGTATCCGGTGAACCCTCGGTCGCTGAAGAACACGTGGGGGGGGGGGGCGGGGGAGGGCGGGAAGGCACAGCCTGGCCCATCGCGGAGTCCGGGGCTGTCCATCCTTCCTCGGAGTCTGTGAGGCGGCAGGAGGAACATGGCTCGGGCACCTGGGAGCCACCGAGGCAGAGCCAGCCGATGCGTCCCTGCGGGAAACCCTGGTCATTTTCCAGCAGGGACAGTCAGGGCCACGCAGGCCTCCGGGCCAACTCAGACAGAGGGTCCCTGGGACCCTGGAGAAGGGTAGTGGGTGGACACAGCACAGGCCACCAGCCCCCCTCCACTGCCCAGGCTCGTGGGGTCTTTGGGCCAGGGCTCCGGGCCCCAGGGCGGCGCGGACAACAGGCGGCCAGGGCCAAGGCGCGCTGCCCGGCCACGGCACCAACCCCACGGCACACGGGACTCAGACTCAGACTCGTGGACCTGGCGGGCCCCTTAAATCCGTGTGAGCGCACGGACACGTCCCCAGTGCCCGGGACGGCCTCCGGGACGCAGGGTTCCTGCAGAGGAGGGCGGTGTGCAGGGTGCAGGGAAAGACCCCACGGGGGACACCGCGGCTCTGTGCTTGGGCCGCCCGGGCCCCTGCTAGGAGGGGGTCACCTGCGGAGGAGTCCCCGCTCCCGGGAGCACCTGCTGGGGAGGAGCGGCCTGTCTTCAGCCTCTCCGCCGCCCAAGGTGCCCAGTACGGGTCTGTGAACTCCGGCTGAACCGCTGCCTCGCTCTCCTGTGATGCTGAGCAAACGAGACGACCTCCCAGGGACTCGGCGTCCTAACTTAAGGCCTGAGACGTCACAAGGTGGAGACAAGCGGCTAGGCTCCATGTCACCCACCCGGGAGCTCGGCAATCCCCGGCCCGCGGTTGTGTGCTGGGGGACTGCTCACGTCCCTGCTCCCCACCATCCCGCCTGCCTCCCTGTGGGCGCCCCGTCCAGCAGAAACCTTAGGTCTGCTGGTCGTGCGTCCTTAGGTCTGGCCGGGGACCCCCGCCTCCCCCGTCTCTGCCCCCATCCCCTCCCACCGCCCTCCAACCCCACGCTCCTCCTCTCGGCGCTTCCTCCCAGATGGGATTCTTGGCCCGTGTCTTCCTCGATCCAGGGAGTGGATCGTCGGAGCCTCGAAAAGCTGGCATCACGGGAGGCTGAGATTTGAGGCCACATCAGAACATCAGAGACTTGGGGCCACATAAGGACACGCAAAATTCCCACTCACAGGCTCTGTGCAGCTGCTCCGCTCCCAAAAGGAGTCTGAAAAGGGACGCCGTCTATAGAAAGAACATTCCAGAATCACGATTATGTAAGTCTCCTTTGACCAGAGGAGGTAGGCTGCTGGGGGGGGGGCGGGGGGGAGGGAGAGGGGCCTCCCTTGGCATGCGCAGGATGGGAAGCGGCGCGGCTGGGGCACCCCCTGCCCGGGAGGCACAGGGAAGGGGGGTCCCCCCCGAGGAAGCAGGGGATGAAGCGTCTGTGTTTTGTTTGAATTGATAATGATGTCAGTTTCGGTTATGGGCTCGTTACAACAAACGTGGGACATATTAACAGCCCTTTAATTGAATTTGGAAATAAGAAGGAGAGTCTTGAGCGGTCTCGTAAATAGCGGAAGCACCGGGGCCTCCACGCAGACACGGGGACCGAGGCGTCCCCCCGCCCCCACAACCGCCACCGCGACTCCCTGTGACCGGCCACCGGGCCCCGGCTGTGCACTGGGAGGAGGCCCTGGTCATCACTGCTGGGCTCAGGGGGCTAAGGAGGAAGGTCAGGCCCAGAGGAACTCCCAGAGCGGGGATGCAGACCCGAGGAGATGCAACCTGTTATTTATTTTTTTAATTTATTTATTTATTCGTGAGAGACTCAGAGAGAGGCAGAGACACAGGCAGAGGGAGAAGCAGGCCCCACGCAGGAAGCCCAATGTGGGACTCGATCCCGGGACCCCGGGGTCACGCCCTGGGCTGAAGGCAGGTGCTCAACCACTGAGCCACCCGGGCATCCCATAACCTTTTATTTTTTACCCCAAACCAGCAACCTGAGAACTGCCGACTGTCCGACCCATGCAGAGACCCCCCCCCCGACCCCCGGGAACCCCACAGGGCCCATGGCAGCCCGCTCCGTGTCGGCCTTCCCCTCCGGGAGGCGAGCTCATGGGGCCAGGGCTCCAGCCATGTCCTCGCAGAGCCCAGGCCCCGACGCGGGGAATCTAGAACACTCTTC
Source organism: Nyctereutes procyonoides (assembly GCF_905146905.1). Taxonomy (NCBI): domain Eukaryota; kingdom Metazoa; phylum Chordata; class Mammalia; order Carnivora; family Canidae; genus Nyctereutes; species Nyctereutes procyonoides. Next base: position 85,916,391 of record NW_026575146.1, on the reverse strand, counting down.
CTGTTTCGCCTCCCCCCCAGCTTCTGCCCTCCGGCTGCGTCCCCCACCCCACAGTGCCCTATCCACCCCTACGCGGCCCCTCCCTTGTGAAATTATCCTTGTGCGTTCTCTCGATGTGTGTTTCTTTACTCACGCCTGTCTAACCGCATACAAACAGGCCGCGTTCGCACACATATTTCACGTTAGGGTTGGGGGAGGGCATGGGGGGGGGACGGGAGTTGCCAAGTTTAGCAAATAAGAACAGCAGACATATAATTAAATTTGAATTTCAGACAGCCAAATCATTTTTAAAACTATTTTTAAATAGTCTAAATGTATTGTTTGCCCGAAATTCAAATTCAGGGGGCACCCGGGTGGCTCAGCGGTTGATCGTCAAGCTCTGGCCCAGGGCGTGTGACCCCGGGGTCCTGGGATCGAGTCCCACGTCGGGCTCCCTGCACGGAGCCTGCTTCTCCCTCTGCCTGTGTCTCTGCCTCTCTCTGTCTCTGTGTCTCATGAATGAATAAATATAATCTTTAAAAAAAAATGAAGTTCAAATTGACATTTACTGGGCATCACGTGTTTTATGCAGCCTCCCGTGGGCAGAGGGTGGTTTTGTCCTTTTGCGAAGTCTGATCACGGTGTTCACCCACTTCACTCTCAAGGGAGGACGCATCTCTAGGCCCACAGTATAGGACAGGCCACCAGCTCCCCCCACCAGCCCCCTCCACTCCCTTCACTCTCAAGGGAAGACGCATCTCTAGGCCCACGGGTATAGTCGAGGCGCGTTCCTGTTAGCGGATGCACACTGCTCCGTGGCGGGCGTGCTCCTCCCCTGGGGAGCGCATCACATCAAGGATGCTTTGGGGAAGTCCCACTGCCGGCCGAAGGGAGGGAAGGACAACAGGACTGGCTCTGTCCTGGCTCCGTGAAACAGCTGTCGTGGCAAAGGCAGCCCGGGAGTCCCCGACGAGAGAGCACGTCGCTCGGAACAGCCAAACAGCCGGGCCCCCACGGCTCCCTGGGTGCTCCCTGGGTGGGGAGGAGGGACAACGCAAAGCACTTCCAGACGCGCCTCCTCGACGAGGAACAACGGAGACACCGAGATGCCTCGGGCGCGGAGCCTGAAATGTAGAACTGCACACCCACCTGCCCGCCAAAACCCACACCGGCCTAATTGTTCTGCACACACACCCCCACCCACCACCACCACCACCACCACCACCACCACCACCACCACCACGACCTCTCATCGGTCGCCTCTTTAACTGCATCCTTGTTGCTGAAAACACAAAAATAAAGCGCACATAGCAGCCCGGTTGACATTACAGCAACAGCGTACGCCTCATTTTACCAACCATTTAACTCCCTCTAAGGACCCCGCGCAGACACGCGGGCACGTTGATGGGAGCTGTACAAAGGTCAGTGATTTGGAGGCTCTTTCCGACAATTTGCCAGGATTTTGGCATTTGTAAGCATCCATAGGACAGCTCTCTAGCAAGCTGACCTTGACAGCGAATGGGATAAATAAACCTTCAATTTACCCCCTCCAGCTCTCCGCGAGCCGGGCCGGTCCCCGCGGAGCCTTCACCTGTCCATACCGTTCAACTGCCTGCAACTTCCGACTGACGATCATCCAGCGCTCGGCGGCCCAGTGACAAACACCATCTAACAGATAAGGCTTCTGAAAAGTCAAAGCCAATACTGCTTCCATTGAAAATTTAATGCCGGCTCCGTCTTGGCCCATCATTCTTCCGACTGTTGCGCGTGTCCCGAGAGGCCCTTGAAGCTAAAGCTCTGCTCCATAACAGGTAATGACGTGGCATTTAATGATACTGTCCAAAGTGATCCCGGTCTTTGGGAAGTAATGTGCACTCATGTACCAGATAAGCACCGCCGGACGTACCGAGCCGCCGTATCTTTCACGGCTCTGTCACCAGACACGATGTGACACGTCCCCGGCCATCCTACCTGCCGCGCCTCCGACCCCCGCCGCCGCCGCCGGCCCGATCGCACGTTCTCCGCGCAGGGCTCCAAGGCGCTGGGGCAGCTCAGGCGAAAGGTAGGACGGGAACGTACCCGCAATTAAGTACTCCCGGCCTCTTTCAATACTTCGGTGCTCTTGGATTCGCTACTAAAATCTGTGCTTTATACCTCACCGAAAAGTGTCCTTAATCGACTCTGACATGTTTTATTGGAGGCAGAAAAAATGTTTCAGGATGATAGATAAGGTTAAAGATGTTACTACGCTGATCATTTACTCGAGTGCCGGGCACCACACACACACACACATAAAAAAAAAAAAAATTCCAAACAGAGCCAAAAACCATTTACATCATTCATCGGATGCAACAGAGAAAGGAGGGGAAAAAAAAAAAAAAGAAAGAAAAAAACACCCTTATCTGACAGCCCGTTTTTGCTGATGGGACAAAGCGCACATTTTCAATTTTCTGACAAAGTTCTGTTGTTTACGCAGATAAGGGGGAAAACAACTGCAATGTTCCCACCGCCTGCCCGTAAGGGCGGCAACGCGACCTCGGCGGCACGGGCCCCACAAGGTGGCACCCGCAGCAGCACCCGCAGCAGCACCCGCAGCAGCACCCACAGCAGCACCCACACCGACGGCTTCACCTGGACGCTGCGGCCCCGCCTCCGGGCGCCGGGCAGCCTCAGGCCCCGTCCCCTGACCCAGGCTGGGCCCCGTGACTACTCCCCGGGGGCAGAAAGTCCTGCCCCGACGGCGCTGGCCCCGTGCAGCTGCAGCGGGGAGCCCGGGAGCCGCCAGCCGAGGGGCCTTTGACAACCTGGCTTTGCACAGACCCCACGTGTGGCTGTCCCTAGGCGCTCAGCTGGCACGGGTGGCACAGAGGTGGAGGCCCGCGCCTTGCCTGGGACGGCTCTGCTGCCACCTCGGGGGGCCAGAGGCCCTACAAGCCCCGGCAAGGCTCCAGCAGGTGGGCCTGCAAACGCCACCTCCCGCCCCCCGCTAGGCGGCCACCGAGCCTCCAGGGCCCCCCTCCACCGGCAGAGCCCAGAGCCCGCGAGTCTGGGTCCCGTGGCCACGGGGATGGGGCAGGTGTCAGGCCCGGAGCAGACGCACCGTCACGGGCCAGCGCCCTCGGCTGCAAAGGGCAGGGCACAGAGGCAGCAGTGAGGACTTGCAAGCACCATCCCTAACGCCCTGGTGACAGGGGCCGGTGGTGGCCGATGGCTGCAGTCGAGGGGACCGTCCCCCCAGCCGGGCCCAGGAGGGCGGCCTCCACCCAGCACACCCCGCGTGGAAACACGCCCCTCACATTTCGGTGCTATTTTCTTTTTTTAAATTTTTTTTTTTTTTTTTATGATAGTCACACAGGGAGAGAGAGAGAGAGGCAGAGACACAGGCAGAGGGAGAAGCAGGCTCCATGCACCGGGAGCCTGACGTGGAATTCGATCCCGGGTCCCCAGGATCGCGCCCTGGGCCAAAGGCAGGCGCCAAACCGCTGCGCCACCCAGGGATCCCCTCGGTGCTATTTTCTAAAAGTCTCTTAGAGCAGCGTAGAGACAGGACTGTTTCCCAAACGACTCCTGCCCTGAGGGACCGACGTTCCTTATCAACCTGGCCCATCCGCACCTGCCAGGCCCACCTTCGGGGCGGAGGGGGCATCTCAGCCGACCCCGGTCACCCGGGCCAGAGGAGGCCGAGCTCGGCGGGAAGACGGTGGCAGATGAGATAATGTGATTGAACAGGCAACCTCTCGGACACCGAGGGGAAACCACGCAAAACCTAATAAGGTTGCTTCTTTGCAAACCCATCGTCCTGGGCAGCCAGCAAACATCGTCCGGCGAAGAAAGCACTCGGGCCACAGCCACGCGGTGCGCAGGGCTGCGGTGTGACTCTAGGGCACGTATGTGCCTTTAAAAATGCTTAACGGTGGGGCATCTGGTGGCGCAGGGCGTGACCCCGGGGTCCTGGGATCGAGTCCCGTGTCGGGCTCCCGACAGGGAGCCTGCTTCTCCCTCAGCCTGGGTCTCTGCCTCTCTCTCTCTCTCTCTCTCTCTCTGCGTGTCTCTCAGGAATAAATAAATAAAATCTTTAAAAAAAGTAAAATAAAATGATGGGGCACCTGAGTGGCTTTGATGGTTAAGCATCTGCCTTCTGCTCAGGTCATGATCTCAGGGGACTCTGCTTCTCCCTCTGCCCCTGCCCCCCCCCCCCGCCCCACCATCACTCACACCTGTGTGCACTTGCGCTCTCTCTCTCTAATAAATATTTTTTTAAAAAAAATGCTTCATCAGCAGTTCCCTTCTTGCGATGAGCACGGTCAAATCACTACATTGCTCGCCTGAAACTAACGTAACACTGTGCACTCACTAACCTAGAATTAAGATCTTTTTTTTTAAGATTTTTTTTCTAGATTTATTTATTTATTTATGATAGACAGAGAGAGAGAGAGAGAGAGAGAGAGAGAGAGAGAGAGGCAGAGACACAGGCCGAGGGAGAAGCAGGCTCCATGCAGGGAGCCCAATGTGGGACTCCATCCCGGGAATCCAGGATCGCGCCCTGGGCCAAAGGCAGGTGCCCAACCGCTGAGCCACCCAGGGATCCCCTAGAAATAAGATCTTAAAATAATAATAATATAAATGCCTAAAACTGAAATTCTAAAAATCACAGATTAACATGCTTGATTTTAGGCGTTGTTGCAGAGCTCCACCGACGACCGCGGACGTACCACCTCTGGCGTTCCCAGAGACTTGATGCAAATGGGGCCTCGTGACCAATAGTCGTCACCGGCATCTATAAACCAGTGACATTTAAACATTAGGAAGCTCCTCTTGGAAATATCCCACCTCTCGGAGTAGTTTTTCTAGACCTGCTGTTGCTTCTATCAGAAGGAGGAAGAACATTGTACATACCTGGCCGGGATCCATCGAGATGGTCAAGTCACGGGAAACAGGAGACACGACGACCACGTTGCATATGGGATCCTAGAGTGCCCTCCCCCCACACGCACACAAAAAAGAAAAGGATGTTAGTGGGACAAACTGGTGGAATCGCGACAAAATTGGGACTTGAGCACTGGTATCGGATGCAGGCTGGTGTCTCGGTTCTGACAAACGTGGCCTGGGAAGGACAGTCGCTGGCGTTCGGGGGCACTAGGTGAGGGGCGTGTGAGGACGCCGTGTATCAGCTTCGAGACTCGTCTGCACACCTAAAGTCATTCCAAAAAGAAAACAAAAAAATGTATCTGAGAAAAAAAAATGGGGAGAACCAAACCAAGACGACCGTGTGCCTCCTCGACACGCTCCGACTTCACTCGCTGGTCCTGGTGCTTAAAGCCTAGAACCTTCCGGACCCCACACCCCCATCCCCGAGGTATGTGTCCACAATACCCCACACAATACCGCACCCGTATTTTCTGGTGGGGGTGCCGCCGTGTGCATCACGGTCAGCCCTGCCCCGTCGCCTCAGCTTGGCATCTGTGCCATGGCAGGGAGGGAGCACAACAGGGAGCACGGCCTGGTCTGTGGGGCCCACCACTGACCAGAGGAAAGGACATTCAGGGGCACCTGGGCGGTTCAGGGCATGACCCCGGGGTCCTGGGATCGAGTCCCGCGTGGGGCTCCCTACATGGAGCCTGCTTCTCCCTCTGCCTGTGTCTCTGCCTCTCTCTGTGTGTCTCTATTGAATAAATACATAAAATCTTTATTTAAAAAAAAAAAAGGAAACTCAACACCAAGGTGGCTCAGTGGCAGATACGTGGACCCCACAGCCCACACGGATGTTCTCTGCTGACACCCTCCCTCGCGGCCGCCCAGCCGCAGAGCCCCAGCTGCTCAGGGCTCTCCCCACCACCCCTTGCCCAACTCAGAGCCCCTGGCAGAGGGGTACGCTTGGCTTCTCGTGGGCTGCTGACTCCCTAGCTCTCACGCGGAGGGCTTGTTGCACCCCCAGCCCCCGAGTTACTCAGCAGGTGTAGGGCCGCGCTTTGACAGCTGCTGCTGTGGGCAACGCAAGACACGAGGCCAACATATCCTTAGAGTCAGAACTCACTGTTGACGCACTGGCCTCACATCTTGCGTTGCCCACAGCAGCGGTTCTCAAAGCGCGGCCCCGGAATGGAAGCAGCGGCACCACCGGGGACCCTCAGGAATTGAGAATTTGTGGGTTCACCCCGAACCTGCTGAATTCACCCTGGGACCCGGGGGACCCCCAGCTTGGTTCTCTTAACCGTGGAGCCACCCACATGTTAACGAGTTCTACTGCCCGTTCAGAGCCCGGTGCAGGGCTCGATCTCACAGCCCGGAGATCGTGAGCTGAGCTGAAATCAAGGGTCGGACGCTTAACCGACTGAGCCACTCGGGTGCCCCAGATGTACCTCAGTGCTTTTAGTCCTGTTTGGATAGTTCCCTCATCATAAATTTATTGTTATTTTATTTGTTTCAGGCCTCCGTCCCTGACCGGGTCACTGGCAGTCTGTAACCAGAGCCTGATGCTGGGGTTTGGAGCTCCGCCCCGCTGGGCACCCTCTGGGCCTCCCTGTCCTCATCTGTAAAGCGAGGGGAACCTCACCAGCACCCACCTGGCGGGGCTGCCCTGAGGATTACAGGAGCCGATACGTGTGGACTGCTGCTCACAGGCCCCGGCGGCGCCCAGGACGCGCTGGTGAATGGCGCCGGTGCACCCCAGGCAGGACATGGGCCTGGGAAACGGAGCCAGGAACACGGGTGGGAAGGGGCTGAGACCCTCAGGAGGACTCTGAGCAAGATGGACTTTGGAGGGGCCACAAGGAGGGGAAAGCAGCCCTGGGGTGGAACAAGGTCACGGCTGGCCGGAAAGCTGGCTCCACCCCCACCAGGGAGGCCTGGCCCAGCCCGTTTCACAGACCGGCGCCCCCGCCCACCGGCTCGGGCAGGGGGAGCTGCTGATCTGGGGTCCCTCCCCAGGCCCAGCCATCAGCCTCTCCTCCGCCGCCGCACCTGCCCGGGGGATGACCCAGCTCACCCTCGCGGGGCTTGTCCACCTTCTGTCCCCCAGGCCTGGCTTGTCCACAGCCTGTGCCTTGTTTTGTTTCAGAAACAATGTAACAAAATTAGTGTATCTTTCGGGTTATTAATTTTCTGAGTTGTTGTTGTTGTTTACTTATCTAAATGGAAGCTGCTTTAATCCCCAACCAGCTGCTATATGAAGTGTGAGGAGCAATCGAAAACCCAGCTCCGTGTGTGGCTGGAAGCTCACGCGTCGAGGCTGGAAGAAACATTTTCTCCTCTTGCCCGAGAGAAGGCCAAAAAAAAAAGACAGAACCTGTGTGATTAGGTTTTGTCTGCTGCACCGTGACTCGGGTACTTGGCTACTCGAGTCCAGCTCTCAGGCTGGGCCCCTGAACCTGGTTCCTGCCCTGTGTGGACCAGGCCCAACTGCAGGTGCAGCCACGTCTCAGCCCCCGGAGCTCATGAGGGTCTGGTGCGGGCACATGGTCCACAGAGGGGGCCGGGGTGGTCAGCAAGGCCCCAGAGCCAGCCAGGCCTAAGGCGGGTGGGAGAAGACGGGGCTCAGGGTCGGGGTGGGCATGGCTTGCTGTTGGTGGTGAGAGACAAGAGTACTCAGGGCTTGCAGGGCAGGTGGCGTCAGGCTCTGCGCGGTGAACCCCGCACCCCAGGCTCAGATCTGGGACAGGCGAGGCCCTGACCCACCTGGACAGAGAAGAAACCAGGTAAGTCCTTCCGCTTCATCCTTACACACCTGTGCCGTCACCCGCCAGGTCAGGTGGGTGCTTTAGAGTCTACCTCCCTGGATGGCACCTCACCGCCTCCCTCCAGAGGAGAGGCTGAGGCTCTGGCTCCCAGTAGAGGAAAACCCAAGGGCCAAGCAGAGAAAAGCCCTGACACCTCATTCCTGCCCAAAGCACGGCTGGGAGGGTTCATCTTCACCAACCTGCCAGGCCCCAGGGCGCCCAGATATTTGGTGGGACTCGGAGAGGGTGCTTGGGCATGAGCTTAGCATCTGAGTTGACAGCTCAAGTAAAGCAGGTGGCACGCGGGAGCGTAGGTGGGCCCCGTCCAACCTGCTCAAGGCCTGACCGCAACGGGAAGGCTGACTGCCCCCCGGGGGGCAGAGAGGCCTCTTGCCTGGCAGCCCGGGTGGCAGAAGGTCACCTCTTCCCGGGCCTCCAGGAGCCTGCTGGTTCTGCTTCTCTGGAGAACCCTGACAGCTCAGCTGCTCCCCTGAAGACCCCAGCCAGAGCCTGAGTGCCAGGCCGCTGCGGTTCCCGTGGAGGGAGGCCGGGAGGCCGGGCCAGGGCCCTCTCCGCAGAGTCCCTCCGACCAGTCTCAGGACTAGTCCCACAGGGTTGCGGCCGCGCGGAGCCGGGAGACGGGTACAGCACAGAGCCACGGCGTGAGGGGCGCATGTCTTCCTCGAGTTCACTCTGCATGATGTCATCAGCCTCACACTCCCTCTTTCACACTAAAGCAGACGTAGCTATTAATAAACATCATGCAAACTCTGCGTGACTTTAAAAAAAATAAATCACAAGATGATAAAGTTCAGCATTGCAGTAGGAGCCTTGGGCTCTGGCTTCAAGATTCCCCTTTTGCCCCCGGAACGGGCTGTACCCACAAGGGGAGGAGCCCGGGGTGCCAGGGCCAGGGTGGATTGGTCGGTCAGTCTGTCTGACCACCTTTTCCATCCCGAAGAGTCAAATTGGCATGCAAGGGCCCCCAGAACCCGGGACAAGGCTTTGGACCCTTGGACACAAAGATTCTCTTCTGTCTACACGCAGCCCCGTGCTCAGGAACTGCAATTTGAGAAGAAGGAAAGACACCCTGGAAGCCCCTTTGAGACCCCAAGGGAGGGCCCTCCAGGTTCACCTCGCCCCCACATCAGCCTTCGCCCCCACCCACGGTCTGGGATTCCCTGCACCTGGCCCGGCCCCGGCCCCTGGACGGAAAGCACAAACTCAAGCTTGCATGTCCCGGGCAAGGAGAAAGCCAGCTGCCATCGCTGAGCCAACCTGAACTCAGATTCGAAGTATTCCCAGCGGCCCTGACCCCTCGAGGGCTTCATTAGGTCAGGGGGCCTGCGCTGTGCGGAAGCCGGGGCTGTGCGGTGAGGACCTGGCTGGAACTCGGCCGCCTCTTGCACACGCATCCGCGCCCCCGGAAGCGGGCAGACCCGGACCGGGAGCCAACTAGCAAAAGAGGCTGATTCGCAGGAACAGGCCTCTTTGCTGGAGGATGGGGCTTGGCCACCAGGATCAAAATCTCCCTTTAGGGGCACCTGGGGGGCTCAGGGGTTGAGCGCTGCCTTCAGCCCAGGTCATGACCCCGGGGTCCTGGGATCGAGTCCTCCATTGGGCTCCCTGCATGGAGCCTGCTTCTCCCTCTTCTTGTGTCTCTGCCTCTCTCTCTCGCTGTGTCTCATGAATAAATAAATAAAATCCTAAAAAAAAAAAACTCCCTTTATTTCAACTATGCATATTATTTTACTTAAAATGTGCACACAGGCACGTGCACACAGGTGCACCCCCCCCCCCCGCTGGACAGCATGCCTCTGAAACGTCACAGGCTGTCCCACGAGCCATCCCACTTGCCCTGGATCTCCCCGGGTGCCACACAGCCCTACCTGGCCCCTGGCCCCTGGCCTGCAGTCCCCATTTGGACACGTGTCTCGGTGGCACCGCCTCGTCGCCCCTTCTGTGACTGCGGCCTCCTCTCCTCCTGCTGTGACAGAGGAGGCTCTAGGGGGCCAAGGAAACTGCAGCCAGGGCATCTGCTCTATGCTTACGGGGAATCACGTGCCATCCCGAGCTCCTCGCCGTCTCAGTGGGGTCCCCAGCATCCATCTCCCGTGGCTACGAGACCAGCGAAAGGAAGGGGTGCTCCATAATCCATGAGCCTAAGGATGACGGGGTGACCCGCTTGCTCTGTGGCAAAGCCCACGCCCACGCCGGCCCTGCACCCCACACTGTCCCTTAGCAGCACAGCTCCAGGATCCCCCGCTCTCTGCCCTCCGCTGTGTCGCAGCAGCTAGCAAGGACATTTTCTGGAACCTCCTGGAGGCTGCCAGGGAGAACTCGCCCAGCGTTTAGGAGGCCGAGGCCTGGTCACTGGCCCTCTGACAGCGGTGGAACTTTGGTGGCAGCCTGCGGAGCACCGGGCTGTGCGCTGGAGGCACCTGCAGGTGCTGCCCGTGGTCCCCAGCACAGTCACGGCTCCCGGGCAGCGGAGCCCAGCCCTGACCATCATACTTCCCGCCCGTCTGTGCATTTTAGAGGCACGACCCCCCACCCCCGTATTAACCCTCTCCCTCCTGGAGATGTCCAGAGTCACTCCTGCTTCCTGCAGAACGTATCTGGTCACAAAAATACGCAGAGCACATGCCTCGTGTATTTGACTCGATGTAAAACATTGCCTTCCCTGGGACCATCCGAGAACATTCCTCTGAGGGCTCTTTTTTTCTTTTTTAATTTTTTGTTTTAAGATTTTATTTATTTATTCATGAGAGACAGAGAGAGAGAGAGAGGCAGAGACACAGGCAGAGGGAGAAGCAGGGAGTCCGACGCGGGACTCGATCCCGAGACCCCAGGGTCACCCCCTGAGCCGAAGGCAGATGCTCAAGGCTGAGCCCCCCAGGGGCCCCTCCACTGAGGGCTCTTGGCCGAGTGAGGGACTGACACGGTCAGCAACACGTGCAATCCTGAGGGTTTTCAATCACAAGGATTTCGAAACGTTTTATCCCTTGTCCCACTTCACCCTATTGCTCCCCGAACCCCCAGACGGCAAGAGGGGAGCTCTTCTTTAGGTTCAGACCTGCTGGGCCATAAACTCCGGGTCACTATGCAAACCATCGGTTGTCCTATAACGTTAGGGTATTAAGTCCTGTTGGCAAAACATGTTCAGCTCTCTGGGAATCTGAGATCATTTCATAGGAAGGTGACAGCCAGAGGGGGTTCACGCCAGTTTCCCCAGGGTCGCCCCGGGAGCTGGGGACTCCCCGCCGGCCGGGGGCATGCGGGCTGGTCCCCGCCGCTCCACCCGCCTCTGCCCTGCTGCTAATGTGCAGACTTCATCCAGTCTTCTCTAAACTGGTGGCCATAGTCCGCTTTTTCTTTTTTTTTTTTCTTTTTTTTAGAAAGCAGCAGTGGGGTTGGGGGTGCAGAAGGGGAGGGAGAGAAAGAATCCACGCTGAGCACGGAGCCCCACACAGGGCTGAATCTCACACCCCTGAGACCATGACCTGAGCTGAAATCCAGAGTCTGTGCTTAGCCGCCCAAGCCGGCCAGCGCCCCGTGCACAGGCCACTTCTGAAAATGTGTCCACCAAAGCTCTGTCTTTAGGTCATCCAGGACAGGCCAAGCTGCTTAGAGGCAGAGAAACGAAGACAAGAGGCCAACCCCTCCCTTCCAGGGAGCTATGCGAGCACCTGCCGGCCTGGAGCACACCGGAGCACGCGGGAGCACGCGGGAGCACGGCGGCAGGCAAGACCAGCTCCCGGCTCCCGTTCTTAGCAGGTGACCCCGCCAGGAAGCAGCCACACACAGGAGCAAGCCCGATCGTCTCAGCCAGTGACAAACGTCATGCGGGACACAAACCCGTTGATGTGATACAGAGTGTCCTGGGGTGAGCGTGCAGGCGGCAGGCGTGTCTTCAGACACGAGTGTGCAAAGGCTTCTCTGGGGACGTGAGGTGCAAGGGGCCACCTGCCAGAGGGACCGGAGCGGAGCATGCGGGCAGAGGGGGCAGCCGGGCAGGGGGACCCGCATACTGGGGGGCGGAGAGGAAGGCCAGTGTGGCCAGAGTGGCGCCAGGGCCGCGGTGGGTGGGAGAAAAGGAGGTGCGCACCTGAGGCCCGGGGGTGCACGTTGGGCCGGTGGGTACCTGGGCCGGGCGGGCTCTATTCCAAGGCACGGGGAAGCCTCCAGACGATTCCATCCAGCCGCTGGCCCATCAAGCTTGTACCCCTGCCCCGCGCCGCTGTGCCCCGTGCCCGCCCCAGGCCTCCCAGGCTTGGGCCCCGTCGCCACACCTGGAGATGAAGCGTCCAAGCCCTAAGCCACCTGGTGCCTCCCTCGGAGATGAGCCCGGGGCCTTGCCGACCTCTGCACCCCACAAAGTCTAGCACTGCTGTGCACACGCTCACTCCAGCCGGTGACCCGGGACCCACGCCGTGGCAACCTGGGGCCGTGCTGGGGTCAGGAACCCCTCCGTCGTGGGCCTCCCCGAGCCCGCAGGCGGCCTGAACCCCACGGACTGCAGAGGTACACGCACGACCCCCGTGGTTTTCGGCAGCAACACAGCTCCCCGTCTGTCCAGCACCTGCCCGTCCACCGACTCAGCAGACAGACTCGTGCTGGATACTACGCGGACAGGCCGTGTGCCCGGCGCTAGGACGCCGCATCGAACAGGCCTGCGTGAGTATTGCTGTACACAAACTAGTGCAAACTCAGCAATTAAGGCAGCTGTTTGTTAGCTCGAAGGTTCCCTGGGTCGGGCGTCGGGCACAGCTCAGGGGAGTCTCCTGCTGAGGGTCTCACTTGGGCTGCAATCAAGATGTTGGCCGGGGGGTCTGATCGCCGCTGAGGCCCAGGGGCCCTCTCTGAGCTCCCCGGGTGGAGGCCGAACCCAGTTCCCTGCGGTGGCAGGAAGGAGGCCCCCGGCTCCCAGACCCCCCACAGGTCCCTGTCGCAGCGCAGCAGCTGCTTCTCCAAGACCCACAGGATCTCTGCTGCTTCAAGGCCCCGGCTTCTTCTCTTTTAGAGCGTTTGCCTGATTAGGTGAGGCCCACCCAGGATCGTCGCCCTCTTGATGCACCTCAAAGCCGACTCCCCCAGGACCTCCCTTTGCATCTGCGAAATCCTTTCGCCTTTGCCATGCGCCCCATCAGAGTCGCGCGTCTCCCCTAGGTTCCCGGGTAGGGGTTCCGTGGGGCACCCGCCCCGGGCGGCGGGAATCTCGGGGCCACCTGGCACACCACCCTGACGGAGCTCCGCTCGCAGCCGGGGAGGCCAACCTCAATACTGGCTGCGGGGGTGGCGGCGGCGCCAGGGCCCCGTGGGCCAGCATCTCACTCCATCCCTGGCTGGGTGCCATGCCCACCGCTGCCTGCCACCCCGGGTGCAGCGCTGCCTCCCCTCGCTCACACATGCTCTCACACATTCTGTGACAACTGTCAGTGGCTTATTCATCATCTCAGATTGCAACTTTCTGTTTTCTCAGACACCCACTTTAATACCCTGACATTTCCGTTCAGCCCATAACATTCTGTCAATTGTTTACATCTTCCTCTCACACTGATTGGCTTTCAGTTGCGCTCTTGGTCTTCCCGGTCCTGGTGCGCGATGCTGACGGGGAGGCTCAGAGTCACTCCCTCACCGGCCACGCCGCCGGATCCCCAATGGAGTGCACCCCGTCCCCGAGTCAACCGTCCCCCGAGTCACTCACAGCTTCTGCTCTGGGCTCAGGGTGGAAGCCGCCTGCGAAAGGGGCAGCCCACCCACGCAGAAATTCCTTCGGGGTCCTTCTCCAGTTTATAGCTAAAGGCCCGCTTCCAGAAGCTGCAGGTGGATGGAACTGTCCCCGGGCTCTTCACCTGCCTTTCCATCTGCCCCAGGTCTGGGCCATCAGCAGGACCCGCTACCCATGCCCCGGCCACCGCCCCGCCTTCCCTCCAGTTTGGACCGCCACCACCACCAGCAGCCCTCCCCGACCAGGCAAACGCTTGCCAACTCGTGTTCCGCCTCCCTCCACTTGGCTTCTCCAGGCGTTTCTCCACACCACAACAGGAGACGTCTTCTGAAAACATAACGCCTCCCTGTCCTGCAGACGACCCTGAAGGGGCTTCCCACTGCCTGAAGAACTCATTCCAAATGCCCATCTCTGGTCTACAAGGCCTGGCAAGACCTGTCGCCTCCTTACCTCTTGCCCCTTGCCAAGCCCTCCTGTGTGCTAGGTGCAGGCCACGCAGGCTTTCTCTCAGCTCCTCAGGCTACTTTTCTATGGCAGGGTATGCCTGCATGTGCTATCCTTTTTGCATGGACTATTTCCTCCCACCCACGTGGGAAAATGATGAATTTTAGGATGAATGGTGTTGGGACAAATGGACAAGTGTTTGGAAACAAAAAGCAATGTTTAGCTGCATGGCTGCTGCCTACCTGCAGGCTTTGACTTACCATCAAACAGAACTCTTCCAACCACACCAGCTGACACAGGCTCCCTCTGCTATTCTCCACCTCACCACCTTGATTGTTTGCTTCATAGTCAGGGTTGTCATTTTCAGTGATTTTATTAATTTGTCTGTTTGCTTTTTTCCCTGCCTCCATGCTAGAATGCAGATCCCAGCAAGGTGGAGACCAAGATGGCATGGCTTGCCATCACACCCCCAGCCACTGCATTGCCTGGCCCCTTCTCAGGTGCCTTGTGCAGCACCAGCTCACAAAACATCTGTGGGATGAAAGACTGGATGCAGGAGTGAAGGAATGCATGCTAACTTTGTGGTGTGAAAAAATGCAAATCCACCATGTGATTCGAAATGTAGGAGGCAGGAGGGAGGGTCTCGTCACACTTTATGTTAGACTCTGTTCTAAAGGTATAGTAATTAAAACTGTGGCATTTTCAATGATGAGTAAAAACAGAACAAATGAATTGAATGGAATAAAAAGTCAAGTAAGCAAACATATCACTCAAATACTCAAACAGTTGTTTTTCAGATCAGCAGGAAAAAAAGAGATTATTTTCAAAATGGGATGGGACAGCTAACTAGCTAAGAACAAAAAGAAAAAAATAAGCTAGAGCCCTACCTCTTTACAAAGAAACAAATAAATTTTAAATAACTAAAAATTTGAATGGAAAATTAAGCCATGACATTGTAGAATAAAATTTCTGTTAATTACAATGTAATCTTGGGATAAATAAATCCTAAGTAAGACACTAGGGAAACCACTGAATATTTGACTATGTGAATATGAACAAATCAAACCTAAAAACAAAAATCATGGTAGGGAGACTTCCAGCCATAATGAAGAAAAGAGATCAGCCACCTTTTGTCCCATAAAACAAACATAAAACTGAATCAAGTCATCAAATACAAACATTTAAGGATTCTGGGAAGTGACCAAAGGTAAATGACTAATTGGAAGTGGTTATGCATGAAAAACTGCTAGAAGTTAGAGTCAGTGGGAGTCTGTGGTTTTCTTCCTAGGGCTTCACCTGTCTACTTCCCTACATTGGTTGGCTCCATAATTTTGTCAGGGCAAAGCTAGCTATTAAAAAACATCATCTCGGGGATCCCTGGGTGGCGCAGCGGTTTAGAGCCTGCCTTTGGCCCAGGGCGCGAACCTGGAGACCCAGGATCGAATCCCACGTCAGGCTCCCGGTGCATGGAGCCTGCTTCTCCCTCTGCCTGTGTCTCTGCCTCTCTCTCTCTCTCACTGTGTGCCTATCATAAATAAATAAAAAATTATTAAAAAAAAAAAACATCATCTCTACAGCCAAAGGGGCTTGACCTGTTTGGAGTGGAAGACAATCCTGTACCTGGTGGTACTCTCAATAAAAGTGCAAACTCAGAAGAAAATTAATGAAAGAGATCCCATAGATTTATAAATGTGAGGTTGCAGCCACACTTGATGTAAATGGTGAAACAGCCAGAAATTTAATGGGGAGATATTAGAAGAGCTAAATAAGCTACTCACACATCCATGGCTACCCAGAGAAACTCTGGCAAGTGCAGGTAAGTCTCAAAAGAACCCAGAAGAAATTAAAATAAACCTTAAGGCAAAATTAAAAATTGCCTAAACATAGACTGCACCCCACAAGCTAACTACAAATCAATCAGCAGAATGTGGTTCGTGGAAGAGCCCAAGACATATGTGCACAACATCTTCCCAATCATCATCTCATTACAGATCTATACAGATACAGTGGAAACTCTTAAGAAGCCAAGCTAAAAAAATAAAATAAGAATTTAAAAACTAAGCAAATACTTTTAGCTACACATATATAGAAGACAAATCCTACAGATTAAGCTGAGGAAAAAGACCCTTCAGGAAAAACACCCCAATCCAGAGTTGCTACAATATATTTTTACACGTCCAGTTTTCAATTTAAAAAAAGAAATTGCAACACACAGAGAAATAGGAAAGTATGAACTATACTCAGGGGGGAAAAAAGGAATCATTATAAACTAATGCTGACTTGGCCCAGATGTTGGATTTGGAATTAGCAGACAGAGACTTCACAGCAGCTATTATAATAAACATGTTCAAAGAATTAAAGAACACTATGTTTAAAGAATTAAAGAAAAACTGCTGTTTCACACCATTTGCAAATATTAACTCAAAATGAACCAGGAAACTAAATAAGAGCAAAACCATAAAAACCTTAGAAGAAAACATAAGGGCAAGTCTTCATGATCTTGGACCTGGCAATGAATTCTTAGATAGGACACCAAAAGTGTGAACAACAACAACAACAAATTAGAGAGACACTTACCTGGCAGTGGAGATACCATGATCAGGAGGGTGGGTTTCCTGGGGCAAACTTACCCATTGCACTCCTCATGCTGACCTCTATGATTTTCCCAAATGTGTGAAATGTGACTGCATAATTTAGGGTAGTGGGGAACTGTATTTGTAAAGTAGTATGGTATAGCCACTGTGGAAAATAGGTTGGTGATTCCCAAAAAACTATACATAGGGCAGCCTGGGTGGCTCAGTGGTTTAGCACTGCCTTCAGCTTAGGGCATGATCCTGGAGACCGAGGATCGAGTCCCACATGGGGCTCCCTGCATGGAGCCTGCTTCTCCCTCTGCCTGTGTCTCTGCCTCTCTCTCTCTGTGTCTCATGAATAAATAAATAAAATCTTTAAAAAATAAAGCTACACATAGAATTGCCATATGGCCCAGCATTTTCCACTGTTAGGAATATACCCCAAAGAGTTGAAAACACGTACACAAACAAAAACACACACATGCATGGTCATAGTAATAATACTCATGATAAGAAAAAGATGGAAACAACCCAAATGTCCACCAATGAATGAATGGCTAAATAAGTCGTGATATATACACACAATGAAATATCACTCAGCCATAAAGAGAAATGAAATATAATGTAGATGAGCCTCAAAAACATGATCAGCAAAAGAAACCAGACACAAAATATTGCATAATTTTGCATTTATATGAAATTCCAAGAATAGGTAAATTAATAGAAACATAATACAGATTGATAGTTTCCAGGGACTAGAGGAAGGGGAATTGGAAGCATCTGTTTAATGGGTACAAAATTTCTTTTTGGAGTGATGAAATATTTTAGAACCATATTGTGAGTGCACCAAATGCCACCGAATTATATACTTTAAAATATTAATTTTATGTATGTGAATATCACCTCAATAAAAAAAATTGATGAATTAAAGGAAAATACAATGACAGTGACTCCAAAGAGGAAAGAACATAGAGTATAAAATTTAAAAATAACAGAATAAAAATGTCCTGTCTCCCTTTCTGATATTTTCCAAGTGGGAAATAATTAGGGTAGTGGGGGACTGTATTTCCCAAGTGGGAAATATCAGAAAGGGAGACAGAACGAGAGACTCCTAACTCTGGGAAACGAACAAGGGGTGGTGGAAAGGGAGGTGGGCAGGTGGTGGGGGTGACTGGGTGATGGGCACTGAGGGTGGCACTTGATGGGATGAGCACTGGGTGTTATGCTATATGTTGGCAAATTGAACTCCAATAAAAAAAATTTTAATAAAAAAAGAATAAAAATGAAAATTCTAGAGGGAAAAATATAATAATCAAAATGAATATTCACTAAATGGCCTCAATATCATATCTGAGATGTCAGAATAAAAACTCAGTAAACTCAAAAATAGCAAAATAGAACTCAGCCAACATGAAGAACAGAGAAAGATTTTTTTTAATAAATAGAGATGTAAAGATTTGTAGGATAACATCAAGCATATCAACACATATATAATGGGAATCCCAAATTTGAGAAGAGAGAGATACAGAAAAAAAAGAATACTCAAAGAAATAAATTCCAAAAAGTTCCAAAAAAGCCACAGAATTCCAAAATTTGGTGAAAAACATCAGTCTACAGGTGCAAGAAGCTTATGCCAAATATAAGATAAATATATTGTATTAAGCCAGTTGAAAGACAAACAAAAAGTCTTGAAAGCATCAAGAGCGGAATGTCTCAGTATGTACAGAGGAATAATATGATTAACAGTGGACTTCGCACCCAAAACAATGAAA
The DNA here is from genome assembly GCF_905146905.1 of Nyctereutes procyonoides. Classification (NCBI taxonomy): domain Eukaryota; kingdom Metazoa; phylum Chordata; class Mammalia; order Carnivora; family Canidae; genus Nyctereutes; species Nyctereutes procyonoides. The sequence continues at coordinate 85,898,177 of NW_026575146.1, read as the reverse complement.
GACAGAAGGCAGTGGAATGATATATTTAAAGTGTTAAGGGGAAAATTAAAGTTGTTAATCAATAATTCTATATCCAGCAAAATAATTCTTCAAAAGTAAAAGCAAACTAAGTATATTCCTAGATAAGTACTAAGAAAGTTTGTTATAGCCAACCTGCCATACTAGAAATGCTAAAAGAATTTCTTCAACATGAAAGGAAATGACACCAGATAGGAACTCAAATCCACAGGAAGAAATGCAGAGTCCAAAAGTACTAAATATGTGGATAAACATAAAGGACTGCTTAAATATACATTTTTTTAATTTTCTCTTCTCTTTGTTTCTTCCAATAATATAAGATTGCAAGGGTAATTATAAAATCATCTCATTGGGCTTATAACACATATAGACATATATGACAATAATGCTAGAAAGGAGGGGGAAAGAAAAGAGCAATATTGAAGCAAAGTGGCTGTATTTTACTTCAATAAGGTCGATATTAGCCTAAAATAAACTGTGGTACCTCATTATGTGTATTTTAAATCCATAGAGAAGTCACTATGAAAAAAAATCATGTTTAAAAAATAGAAGAATAAAAATGATACACTAAAATGCTAATTGAACACAAAATAATGCAATAAAGGAGGGACAAAAATATAAATAAGACATATTGAAAACTAACAGCAAAATGGCAGATGTAAATCCAGCTACATCAATAATCATATTAATATGAAAGGACCAAATTCTAGAAAAAAGGCAGAGATTATCTCATTAGATTTTTTTAAAGCAAGATTCCAGTATATTCTATCTATGAGAGACCTACTTTAGACTCAAAACTACAAACATATCAAAGTAAAAGGATAATGAAAGGTATAACATGTAAAGATTAATATAGTTAAGATGGCTATGTTAATTCAGACAAAATCACTTTTAAGAAATTTTTCTAGAGAAAAAGAGATATTTCAAAATGGTGTAACACATCAGAAAAGTATAAAAGTTGTAAATGTGTATAAATCTAATAATGGAACCCCAGAACCAAGAAGAAAAACCTGACAGGACTGAAAGAAGAAACAGAATTCAATAATAATAGTTGGAGATTTTGATAATTCACTCTAAATAATAGAATAACTAGACAGAAAAATCAATAAAGATAATAAACCATTTGAGCAATCTATCAGCTATATTGATCTGACATGGATAGAACACTCCTACAACAGAAGGATACATTCTTTTGGAGTACATGCAGAACATTCTCCAGGTTTAATGATATCTGGCCATAATAATATGGCCTTAGTGATTTAAAGTGACCTGAATCATTTGAAGGATATTCTCTGACCACAGTGGAATTAAATTTGAAATTAAAAGCAGAAAGAAATCTTGAAAATTTAGAAATTTAACAACACACTACTAAGTAACCGATGGCTCAAAGAAGAAACCAGAAGGGTAATCAGAATATATTCTGAATGAGAATGATAACAAAACATATTTAAAAATTGGAAGCAACAAGGAAGAATGAATGGATGGATTAAAAGGACCACTAAATTTTTGAAGGTGATAGAAATGTTTATTATTTTGAGTGCAATCCTTGGATATTTTTACAAATGTCAAAATTTGTAAAAAAAAATTGTGTTTTAAATATGTGCAGTTTTTTACATGTCATTTATTTTTCAATAATGCTATGAAAATGTGTGGGATGCAAGAAGTTAAGCACTTAGTGTAAATTTTCCAGCATTAAAAGTTCATATTAAAGAGAAGAAAGAAGGGCATCTTGGTGGCTCAGTTGGTTTAGCATCTGCCTTCTACTCAGGTCATGATCCCAGGGTCCTGGGATCGAGCCCCACTTTAGGTTCCCTGCTTGGTGGAGAGTCTGCTTCTCCCTCTGCCCCTCCCCCCTTCTCATTCTCATTCTCTCTCTCTCTCTCTCTCTCATTCTCTCTCTTTCAAATAAATAAAACCTTTTAAAAAATAAAAAATAAAGAGAAGAAAGACCTCAAATAAATACTCAAAGTTTCTACCTTAAGAAACTAGAAAGAAGGGCAAATTAACCCAAAGCAAGAAAAATAAAGAAAATAATAAATGTCAGAACAGAAATGAATGAAAAGGGAAACAGAAAAACAATATAGAAGAATCAATGAAACAAAAAGCTGATTCTTTGAAAAGATTAACAAAATTGATAAACCTTTATCAAGACGGGGCAATCAAAAAAGAGATAATACACACACTACCAAACAAAAGTGAAAGAGGCTTCATAACTACCAAACCTACAAATATTAAAAGGATTAGAGACTATCAACAACTTTATGCCAACAAAGTTAAACAACTTAGAAAAAAATGAACAAATTTTTAAGACAGACACAAATTACCAAAATTAAAGAAGAAATAGAAAATCTAAATAGAACTGTCACAAGTATATACATTGAATTAATAATTTAAATATCTCACAAAGATTAGACCCAGATGGCTGCATTAATAAATTATATCAATATTGAAGAAACAATATCAACTTACACAAACTCTTGCAAAAATTAGAGGAAAGGGAAACATTTCCAACTCATTCTTTGAGGCTAGTATTACCTTGATATCAAAGTCAGGGGAAAAAAAAATCACAAGGAAAAAAACCTAAAGATCAATAAAAAATTATTGGTGAAAGTTAATTAATATTAATTAAACTTTATTTAACCCAGCTATATTTTTGAAGGATTATTATACAAAATTTTAAATGGCATTTATCCTAGGAACACAAGACTGGCTTAATATCTGAAAATCAATTAACATAATACACAATACTAATAGAATCAAGGACCATTAACCCACACAATTTCCTCAATTTGGCAAAATCCACATCCATTTATGATAATAACTGTCAACAAATCAGGAATAGAAGGAAACTTCCTCAACCTGATAAAGAACTATAGGTTTTTCATAGATGCTCATGATTTCTCCCAAGAACTGGAATAAGGCAAAGATGTCTGCTGTTACTTCTACTCACCATTGCAGCAGACTAGCCAATGCAATAAAGCAAGAACAGAAAATGAAATGCATATGGATTGGAAAGAAAGAAGTAAATCTCTTTCTAGGAAACATTAGAAGCAACTAGAACTAAACAAATAGTTCCCCAAAGTCACAAGATACAAGATCAATATACAAAATCAATTGTATTTCTATTTGCCAGCAATAAATAACCCAAAAATAAAATAAGAAACACTTTCATTCATAATAGTATCAGCACAAATACTCAGGAATAAACAAAGAAGTGAAAGATCTGTGTATAAGAACTATATTACTACCAAACCTGTGCACTGAAAACTACAAATCATTACATAGAACAACACCAATGAACCTCAACATCATTATGATGAGATGAAAAACACCAAATGCAAAAGACTACAAGTGGTACAATTCCATTTAAATGGACTTTTTAGAGGGCCTCCTCTAACTGACTGGCTCAGTCAGTTAAGTGTCCAACGCCTGAGCTCAGCTCAGGTCTCAATCTCAGGATCGTGAGTTCAAGCCTCACACTGGGTTCCATGCTGAGCATGGAGCCTACTTTAAAAATTAAGTGGATCTTGTAGAAAATGCAAACCCACGTGATAGCATGTCAGTGGTCGTCTGGGACTGAAAGGTGGGAATGAGGCTCGATTGCAAATAGTCATGTGTAATGGATGTGTTCTAAAACTGAATTGCGATTATTTTTGCACAACTCTGCACATTTACTAAAACTCACTGAATTGTACATTTATAATCTCCAGACATTACAGCATATAAATTAAACCCCAATAAGGTGTTAAACATTTTTAAAATTATTGTGACACTTCCACTTTTGATAATGATGGAATAGATGCTTGGATCCTCTGTCCCCCCACCAACTAGAAAAACTAGATGGCACATTAAAAATTAAGAACTAAGGAAACACAAAGCTAACAAAATAATGAAGAATTACTAAGCTATGACCCATGGGAAACGGAGGCCCAGAGAGTAATCAAGGGTTGCTGCCCAGCACTCAGCAAGATGGGGTGGAAGAACCAGCTTCCAAAGATAGAACACCAAAAAGCTTCCTTTTGAAATTGACAATGAATCAAGAAAGAGAAATAAAAAAATACATGAATTGGAAAGAAAGTAAAAAGTTGTGGAGATATAAAATCCAAAAGAATCTACAAATAGGTAAAAATCAATACATGAGCTTAGCACCATTGCTACATTCAAGATAAAAAAAGTTGTTGTTTTTCTTTATAAATCACAAAGATAAAACAAAATTAATAAACATCCTTTATAAAAAACCTCAATAAAAGTATATAGCAAATGTAATAAACCCTGTAATAAACCTAACCAAAAAAAAAAAAAATGAAGAGCTCTACAGCAAAAATTAAGATACATTGTTAAAAACATTATAAGTCCTAGAGATATTTCATGTTCATAGATTAGAAACTCAGTTTTTCAGAAATGTCAGTTTTCCCCAACATTATAAGTCTAGTGCAATCCCAATAAAAATCCCAGCCCAGTTAGTCTTCCTGTTGTTGTTTTAGAAGTCGGACAAGCCGGTTGTATTAGTTTCCTATTGTTACAAAACAAGTTACCACAAACTCAGAGGCCTTAAAAAGCACACACTTATTATCTCACATTTTGTGTGGATCAGGAGGTCAGGCACAAGTTAGCTGGGTCATTGCTCAGGGTCTCATGAGGATGCAAAGTGTTGGCCAGGATGTGTCCTCCTCTGGACATTGGGGTTCTCTTCCAAGCTTGTATGGTTATTGGCAGAATTTACTTCCTTGCAGTTATAAGATCGAGACCCGAGTTCCTATAAGTTGCCTAATTTCCTGCCACATGTTCTTCTCCAGAGTTGGTCTACACAATAGCAGCTTGTTTCTTCAAGGCCAAGAGAAGAGTCTACTTGATGCTAGCAGGACTGCATGGTGTGTGTGTGTGTGTGTGTGTGTGTGTGTGTGTGTGTGTCCTCATCAAGGGGATGACACCCCATTACCTATGCTATATTTTATTGATCAGAAACAGGCCAAGGGTCCTGCCAAAGGTCAAGGAGAGGAGATTGCACAAGAGTGTGAATATCACAAGCAAGATCATGAGGCCATTTTAGGATTCTACTTACCATTCTAATCCCAAAATGTATTTGAAAATGCAAACAGCAAAGATAGCCTTGAAGAATAAAGTGAAGAGAAACTTGTTCTACTGGATATCAAGATATTATTACAAAAAAAATTTTTTTTAATTTAAAAAAAAAAGATATTATTACAAAGCTCAAACACCACGGCCTTGGTTCAAGGACAGATCAATTGATCAACAGAACACGATAGAGAACATGACATATCAATGCATTTAGAAATCTCTGCTTTATGGGAAAATGGTGCTTCAGATTCATAAGGAGATGGTAATGTAACTACTAGGTATTTATTAGGGGAAATAACTGATGCCTACCTCACATAATCCACAAGAAGCAATTCTCAGAGGATTGTAGATCTAGATAAAAGGCAAGCTAATAAAGCTGATGGAAAACGACATGGGACAGGGTCTTCGTGACCTTCAGGCGCAGTTTACTACATTAAAACCAAGAACTTCTGTTCATCAAAAGACACCAGAAGAAGAGTGAAAAAAACAACAAATCAGGAGAAGATACCTGTCGCATATAAAACTAACATAGAATCTTAACCAAACGTGCAAAGCTGTAAGAAAAACATAAGGCGGAGAACACACGGCCAGGCATGTTCAGAAGAGGATATTCAAATGGTCGACAAACATGGGAAAAGGTGTGCAACCTCATAGTCATCTAGGGAATGCCAGTTACAACCACAACAAGATACCACTCTGCACGTATCTCGATCGAGATTGAAAAATTGAGAAAAAAAAAACTAAAAGTACTTCATTTTGACAAGGACGTGGAGCAACAAGAAAACAAGAACACTCCTACGCTCTGAGTGGGGTATAAATTGAACAACCATTCTGGAGAAATGTTCGACAGCATGTACCCAAGCCGAATCTACCCATGTTTTAGCATCCTTTTTGTACATACCCAGAAGAAATGCACACGTATGTGCACCAAGAGACGCGTACAAGAGTATTGGTGGCCAGGCTATTCATCGCACCAAAACCTGGAAATTACCGAAGTGTCCACCCACAGAATAATGGAAATATACATCGTAGCACAGTCAAAAAAGGGAAACCCACCGAGCAATGAAAAGCCAGGATCTAGATCCACAGCCAATAAACGTGAAGAACACAGGGCGTGTTCTCATTATCCAAAGTTCAAAAAACTAACAAAACTAAAGCTATAGTGTTTAGGGATACACGCTCAAGTGGTAAACTATAAAGCGAAAAAAGGAATTTCACGCCATGAAAGTTAACACAATGTTTTGTTTCATTTTGTTTTGTTTTTGCTGGGGAAGAGAGGGGAGTGAGCGGGAAGAGACATGGGGACATTCCAGATTGTTGGTGTGGACGTCAGGTATGCGGCTGTTCACGCGTGATTTCTATTGAACCACATGTTTCTCCCTGGGGTACGTGTGTGTTAACATTTCACAACAGCAAAATTTTAATCACGTTAAACAAAAACGTACTGCGACATAACATGACAAAACATTTTTACACTTGTAATCCATAGTCAGTTATCACAAATCAAATGGGAAAACGATTGTCAAATAAAAAAAAAAAACAGGAAATTCAAAAAAATGGAAATGCCAGGGTCCAATGAACACATAAATAGTCGATCTCAGTTCGAAATCAAAGAAAGTTCGTTTATTATACAGCAAAAATATCCAACAATAAGGGAATTTCCATGTAATAGGCAAGTATTAACCATTAAAATGATATAATCATCAGGACGTGAGGTGTGACCAGAATCATAGTTTATGACATATAGTAAGTGCATATATAGTATAGGCTCAAGAAATATCTGGGGGTGGTGAGGGAAGCCATCGATACATTAAAAGAAAAGTCCACATTATAAAACTGAATATAAACTAACCCATTTCTAAACAGAAATCTATACATGGATATGTAGTTATATCTATGCACAGGAAACAATGAAATGATGTATTTCAAAGGCTGAGTTCCCATCTCTGAGTGCTTAGATTACAGATGATTTTAATTTTTTAATTTTCTTCATGTGAGTGTTCTAAATTTTCCACAGTGAGTATGTATTAGTTATGAACATGGGGAAAAAGAAGGTTGATTTTTAACAAGAGGCTGAGAATCACAGAACATTAGCAGAGAAGTGTGGAGGCACGGTGGGGTGGGGAAGGTGGGTGTCATTTCCTGCCCCGCCACTTCCGACACCCATTTACCCTATACGTCCGCACGGACCCTCCTTATTAATAAGCAAAATCAATTAGCACTTCACCTGTCTGGCTAAAAAAGATGGCTCATCAAAGAGATGATTCCTTGTCCCAGTCGCGGTGCTCAGGCAAGCAGCAAACACGAACACCCCTGCTGGAGCCTCTGTCCACCCTCTGCACAGAAAGTGGGGAAAATTTCCATAAATAAAAACATGCATGGCCTTATGGGTAGGGTCAGTAAACACAGCAGCTAAAAATCTAGAACAAAGATGATGTGGAGCCACCTTAATTAAAATAAGTAAAATCCTAGGTATTTCATTGTTCCTACTTTTGGACCACTGATCAATTTTTTTAATATTTTTTAAAGATTTTATTTATCTATTCATGAGGGACACACAGAGAGAGGCAGAGACACAGGCAGAGGGAGAAGCAGGCTCCATGCAAGGAGACCAATGCAGAACTCGATCCCAGAACCCCGGGATCATGCTCTGAGCCGAAGGCAAACTCACCTGGTGTCCCAAACTTTTTATTATTAAAGTATAAATTAACAAGCCGCATTCTATTAGTTTCAGGTGTACAATGTACCGATTCAGCAGCTCTATAGGTGACTCAGAGCTCCTCACAACACGTGCACCCTTAATCCCCTTCACCTATTTCACCCATGTCCCTCCCCCACCTCCCCTCTGCAAACCACCAGTTTGTTCTCTGTTTTTTAGACGTCTAATTCTTTGTCTCTTTTTCTCTTCCTTTGTTTTTATTTTGTAAATTCTACCTATAAGTGAAATCATGCGGTATTTGTCTTCCTCTGATCAACTAATTTCACTTGGCATCACACCCTCCAGGTACATTGAGATTTTTTTTTTAATTTTAATTCTATGTCACTATTCACACCAGGAGGTGTACCAAACCTGCTGTCTGAGCCACATACAAGGTGCAAGGACACGGCTAAGCCCTCGCCACTTTAGCACACCTGCCAGGCACGAGGGACCACAGCCATGCAACCCCACTCTCCCCTCTTGGGCAGGGGGTAATAAAGACATCTACTGAAGTCTTTCACTGCAAGGCACTTGGTGGAAGGGCACCATTTGGGAATTATTACACCATGCAGTGAGTCTAGATCATCTAGACAGAAATCAGCTCTCAGAAACTTCGTCACCCTCTCTCTTTTCCAATGAGCAATAGGAGCCAGCCGGCTGTGCCGTGAGACCCCCGGCCAACAGAAGCAGAGAGTAGGAAAGGACACCGGTGGGGGGCAGACAGCAGAGATGCCTCTGCCAGCCTCTCCCGGTGTGAGATCCACCCCAGGAAGATCCCAGGGAAGAGCCCAGGGCTCCCCAGCTCCCCTCCTCCACAACGCATAATTAAAAATCTAAATAATAAACACACATTAAGTCCAAGAGAGTCCAGAAAGGCCCAGCTTTTTCCCATGACGTCATTCTGATTCTTGACCGTAACAAATTTGGTCTTCCTCATTGTGCCCTGCCGTGAGGTGTCTCAGGCACGCTGTGAACGGACAGTTCATGACACTGCGATGTCCTTATCGCCCACCGCCCCTTTGAGAAAACTTCTGAGTTCAGCTTTCCTTCAAAATGCAATGACCTGCATCCTTCTGGAAACTCATCAGAAAAAGTGGGCACATCCCTAAAATATCCCAGGTAAAGGGAGCCCAGGCACCCCAGGATGGCACTGTGTCACCAAAGCATTTGCATTTAAGCAAACACAAGCAGGAAGTCACCTGCTGGAGGAATCTAAGGACTAGAAATCAGGTTGTCCTTGTTTGTTACTATTTTCTTTCGGTTTTATTCTTAGAACTCATATGTGTTTAAAAATGGAAAATCGTCTCGGATGGCTGGGCTTTTTCAGGCTAAATGTTAGGCAGGGATGGTTATGTAGCTCACTTGACCAGAGCACATGCCCTCAAAGAAGAGGCGGATTGGGACTTTGGGGCAGCTCGGCCACCTCCAGAGGACTGTCGACCGGACATTAGGGGGCACTGACCAGAGTAACCCCATCAGCAAATACCTCTTCCCTTCAAAAGCACCTGCCCCGCACAGAGTAACAGAAATGCTTTGCCTGCGGCCTACTGCACCCAGTGTGGACGCAGCCCTAGGTCTGACGGTCATTCTTTCAACTGAACTGCACTGAAGTGCTCTTGTGGCCCTGACAATATTCTCTCGTGCACCAAAGGAAGTGCATAATAATTAAAGAGCCCTTTGGACAATATCCTTCTGTCTGTGGAATCATATACTCAAATAATCTAATTTTTAAAACCTCTTCACTACCTTACTACCCAGGTTCCATTCTCTTTTGCATATATTTTCACCACTCAACTAATGATGGATAGAGGGAATTAAGACATGGTTGATTGCATCTCATAAAGGCACTTGGACGCGTTTAAGATCGCTCGCATCTCTTTCCTTTCCAGCACCTTCTAACGTAATGTGCTCTCGGAACATATATGTAAGACACACACTGATATTAAAGGCTGCTTTCTATGCAGCCTAATAAAAAGGATGCCGCATCAAAAGCCAGAGTTAACATCTAACAGGTACTATAATCATTTAAGAGATTAAAGGACCTGGTGTGAGGGTGATGCCACCACACAGCCTTCGCACTCACTACCCCTGTCCCTGGGGGCAAAGCTAAAGAGCCGTGGGACAATGGCAGGGCGGCAGGTGCCATGAAGACGTGACGTCTCCGCAGCAGTGTGCGTGTTGTCCTCACTTGGCCCGGCTATTTCTGACAATGTGAACAAATGCATGTAGCCATAAAAGACGCTCAGTGTATCTGGGGTGGCCTCTAGAAGCAAAGGAGGAACGTGTTGCTGGAAACATGTTTTAATAGCATTCCTAAGTCAGCCATTCAACCTCATGTCCTGAGTCCTTTACGCAGAACCCGGGCAGTAGGACGATGTGGAAGTGAGCTGGGACTTTCCCTTCAGAGGCAGAAGAGTGGGGTGGCTATGTGCTTAGGATCTGCAGCGGACTTCCCCAGGGGAGAAAAAACCCTGGCTCTACTGCGCCCTTGCCGTGTGAGCTTGGGCACGTTACCAATCTCTGCAAGTTCCACTTCCCTCATTGTGACAGGGGACAACCCTTGCCTCCCAGGATTTTTGTGAGGATGCAAGGAGTGAGTCCACGCACATCAGCACATGATCAACCTGAGGATTGATTGGGGCAAAAAAAAAATAATATAAATTAATTAATTAATTAATTAATCCTATGTCAACTTAAAACCATCACTTCCCAAACTCTATCCCAGGGAACAATCAGGATGCTCGTAGGTGCATCACAGAGGGAATGAAAACACTTGGTCAGTGAAGGGAGGTAAAGAAAGTGGACTACCCCTTCCCCCCCAAAAAAAATTAAAACAATTTAAAAAAAGAAAGTTGACCTCCCCAGCCGCCCCGGGTCAGAGTTCGTGAGTATCTCACAACTGACCAGGATTCCCTGAACACGATCTGGAAACAATGAGCTAAACAAGAACTGGAGATGTCCAGGACATTCAAGAACCTTCTAGGGCTGGATTCTGGTCAAGAGCTTTAGCATGCAGCCAAAGCAGAAGCAGGAACATGTCCAGGATGACCCCGACGTCACCTCCAAAGCCCAAAGTGGCCAAGTGCAGGATTCTGCTTAGATGGAGAAACAGGCTCAAAAAAGAAGCGTGAGCACAAGGAAAATAGCCTCAAAGATTGCTCAGGATGTCAGGTGAGGAATGGAAATGGGGAAAACTTGACATTTGTTTTGATCTCTCAAGGGGAGCATGGTTTTGAAGGAAATAGTAGCCAGCAATGATTTTTTTTTCTTAAGCTGTGGGCTTTCCTACAATGCTCTTACACTAAGCTCCACTGCCTAAGCAGGACCCTCACACTCACTCCCGACACTCGGGAGACCTGCACCAAATCCCAAAGGGGAACCCAGGGATTGGGTCCTTGCCATAATGACCGAGCCTCTCCTCCCACCCTCAGGTCTTAAACATCGGCCAGTTTGGCTACGAGGAAATCCTACAACACTTGCTGGACCCTGTGACAGGCAAAAGGAAAACGCTCTGGCCCACAGACCATCTTGTTCTCTTCTCCAGGAAATAGCTTCTTGCCCAAAGGGACCAGACCCAACTTGACTGCCACATGAGGCTCAGGATGACTTCTGGCCATTCTGAAACCCACCTGAACACTTTCAGAGCATAAAATCATACCAGTCCAAAGGCATCCACCGAAAAGCAGGCATATTCCTGGGGCGTCTGGCTGGCTCCATCAGTTGAGTGTCTGACTCTTGATTTCAGCTCAGGTCATGATCTCGGGGTCCTGGGATAGAGCCCTGTGTCAGGTTCTACACTCAGAGTGGGGCGAGGGGGGGGAGTCTGCTTAAGATTCTCTCCCTCTCCCTCTCCCTCTGCTCCTCTCCCAGCTCATGTGCTCACTCGCTCTCTCTCTCTCTCTCTCTAAAATAAATATTTTTTTAAAAAAAGCAGGTATATTCCTAAAGGTCTAAAAATGCTTCTGACAATAATAGCTTTGTTTTGCTGAGTACTATGGATAATAGGACTATTTATAGGAGCCCAATGACCAGTTTTAAAGTTTATGTCTGTATTTAACAAAACTGCAACGACTACTAAATGCGATATACCACGTTGTCTCACTAATTTATATTAAACGGCCTCTATTTCTTTTAAAAGTCATACGGGAGGGACCCCTGGGTAGCTCAGTGGTTGAGCTTCTGCCTTCGGCTCAGGGCATGATCTTGGGTTCTTGGGATCAAGTCCCTCATCAGGTTCCCTGCATGGGGCCTGCTTCTCCCTCTCCCTGTGTCTCTGCCTCTCTGTGTGTGTGTGTGTGTGTATCTCAATAAATAAATAAATAAATAAATAAATAAATAATAAATAAATAAATAAATAAATAAATAAAATCTTTTAAAAAATAAAATAAATAAAAATCATACTGGAAAGCAAAAAAAAAAAAAAAAGGCACACTTCCTGTCTGAGCAATCCATGTGCATCTTCTACAAGATCCTCCAAATTCACCTAAGCCAGAGTCGAAGACGTGCCTGGAATGAGCTTGTGCATCAGCCCCTGACGCCCCCATGAAGCTAAGGCAATTGTTTGACCACCGAAGTTTTAAATGATGGGAAGGGCCAATCCTGATGAGGGAGGAAAGGTGGCACCCCAACTCCCAACGTTTCCCCAGATGATGCCAGTAAGATCCTAAGGAGCCCTTTTCTTTTCAAGGAAACACGTCTTCCTTGAGAAGGAGCTGTGCGGCCGATTAAGACATTTTCCAAGCGTCCGCTAACCTACTTACAGGCATCATTGCTCCCTTGGGCCTTGGGACCCCTCCACCTTCCTGAACGGAGTAGCTGAATAGGTAAATGGGTTATATCAGGCCAGGAAATCAATGTGTATACTGTGTTCTCAGCCACAGATGAGCATGTCGAAGCCATTTTATTATAGCTCTAGGAGCCGTATTGATCCAGCTGTAACTACTCGGAGGTGGCTGGCAATCCAATGAGGATGCACCCTTCTGTCCATCCAGCCGCCTCTTTCCCCAAGTAGTGCTCAGAGAGTATGTGTTTGCAGATTGGATTAATTTAATGTTTGCTTAATCAAAACTGACTGCCCTGGAACTTAAATGCTATTAATTACTAAGAGAATCCAGAACTAATCCTCTAACACCGCAAGGCCAGGGAGGAGCAGCTGCTCTGCAGGGAAGGGGCCACGCTCTTAAGGAAATTCTCTTTGTCGTGCTTTGCAGCTACTCATGCCATGTCCTTCTCCACTCCTATCACCATGTCCACCCAGCCTCCTGCCCCGACAGCTTGCCAGAGAACACCTGTTGCTTTTGTTGCCCTTATTTGTGGCACAAATGGTGCGTGCGTTCCAAGTGCCATCTGGACGCGGAGCCCCAGCCACTGGCGTCGGGCCTTATCCATCGCGTCCTCATCAAAAAGTGCCCACTGCACCGCACGGCCAGTCCTGTTAGTGACGGAGGCGGTACTTCCCCAGAGCACCCAGGGCCCCTCCAGGACACTGGCTGTGTTGTATCCGTCTGTGACAATGCCAGCGCCTACCATGGTGCCTGGCACATCGCGGGCATCCATAGGCATTGGCGGAATTGAGTCTGGGGAGGAGACAGTGGTCCCCGCTGTGCTGACACGTCTCCGGGGATGGCACTTGTGAGGCACCCCCATCCAATCCTCCACCTTCCATGGCCCTGGAAAGACAGGAATGTGTCCTTGGAACCCGAATCCGAGCATATTTTGCTTAACCCGCCCCCAACAGGAGAAATGTGCGGGGTGTGCTGGCCCCCAACTCCACTCCACTGCTTTGCCAAAGGGTGGCCATGAACCCGCAGGCCTCCCTGCAGCTCAGACATAGGGCCAGCATGCACCGGGGGGACCCCACTGATGCCCAAAACCCCTCCAGCGTCCCCGAGGCTTTTAAAGACAATCCTGTGCATCCATAGTTTGGCCACAAGCACAAGGCCGTCTCCTGCAGCGCGGCAGGTACTCAGCGGTACGGTGCCCGGCCTGCCACGGGGGCCTCTAGCAGTTCCTACGAGGTCGCAAACTCAAGCACCTGCTTCCCAACAAAACACAGGCCCGGCGCGAGCAAACCCGGTTCCCCCAAATGCAAAAGGCCCACCACCCAGCCAGTGGAAGAGCCCACATGGGGAACTCCAATAGGCCTGAGAGGGGGCAGCCCGGGTGGCTCAGCGGTTTAGAACAGGTCCAGGGCCTGATCCTAGAGACCCGGGATGGAGTCTCGCGTCGGGCTCCCCGCATGGAGCCTGCTTCTCCCTCCACCTATGTCTCTGCCTCTCTGTGTGTGTGTGTCTCTCATGAATAAATAAATAAAATCTTAAAAAAAAAAAAAAGCCTGAGAGGGGCAAGTCATTGTCAGTTCCTGGTTCGTGACACTGTCCTGTAGTCGCGTAAGATATCGTCAGTGGGGGAGGCTGGAGTAAGACGACCCAGGGACTCTCGGCACTATTTTTACAGCTTCTCGGGAAACTGAAATCACTCCAGAGTGGAAAGCTAAACACCCACGGAGTGCCGTCCAAGCCGCACACCTCAGCAGCCTCGGGGTTCCTCCTTTACGTTCGCGGGACTCCGTGGATCGAGTCCCAACAGGCGAGTGGCGGCCGGGCCTCACGAGCAGCTGGGAGAAGGACCCGAAGATCTGACGTGTGAGCCCCACGGGTGGCCCTTTAACCTGGTGACCCGGACGGAACCTGTCCTGCCTGTAGCCCGTGGATCGCCCGCCCGCGGGGCCTCCTCCAGATTTCTGAAATCACATCACCACGGCGCCGCTCGACGCCTACTAATTCGTATGCATTTTGCGCAAATAAGTCTTATTTGATGAATAGAGCACCAGACTTACAATTCCGCCGCCGCGTGGTAAATCACACCGGCCAGATTCGCCGTATAGAGAACACGTCTCCAAACAATGATTTCACTTCAAGCTAAGGAGGAACAAGTGCCCTTTCTTTCATTTCTAAATTACATTTTCAATCATAAATATTGAAAATTATGTTTCTGATCACTGCTGTCACCCCGTGAGTAGTGGCACACGAGCCCCGCCGACACACGGGTTTTTACAAAAGGCGAGCGAGGGCCATTAGAACACCCAAACCACTTTGAGCTTTAACGGGCTCGCTCCCCCTCCGCAGCCCCCAAGATCAGGAAAACACACGGCACCCTTCGGAGCTTGCCGAGGCGGAGACCGGCAGCCCCGTGTGCACATCGGTTATTAAACATGTGAAATGATTACTCTGGGTGCGTTTTACCCACTATTATGTATGAGCCGCTTCAAACGTTTCACGTTTCACGGGTAGGCACGATACAGCCATCACCCCAGAGAGCCGGGCAGCCAAACGGCCTGCCTTCCACAAGCAGACCCCTAACGCATCAGCGCGACAAGCAAAGGAATGTCTTTTTTTATTGTTGTTTTGGGTTTTTTTGCTTTGTTTTGTTTTGTTTCCAGTTTGTGCATGTTTTCCTTTATTTTTTTTATTATTATTTTTAATATGTATATTTTTTACTGGAGTTCGATTTGCCAACATATGGTATGACAGGAATGTCTTTTAAATGTAAAACGTGGCCTAGCAAGCATGTCCTCCTCTCACATAGTAACGACAGTCAAGGTTCTGAGGATGGAGGGAGCCTTCAAAGAAAGAGAGGGTGGGATGCTATGACCACGTGGCTAGAAAAGCAGCAGGGAAGACAGCTGACCCCAGTGGCCTGGCCTGGAGAAGGGAAGGATGGAGAGCCTCTGCCAGTAACGAACACGTGAAAGAAACAGAGCAAGTTTGAGAGACTGGAGTTTGCTTTGTTGCCCGTGTTTGGAAATCCACAGGGAACCAGAGTTTGCCTACAGAGAAGACGCCACGTGCCACCATCAACCGAGGCTTCTATCCTCCAAGACCTGCAGCCCGGGAACCTTCAGATACAAGCCACACTGGGTTTAACTCTTCTCTGACCCACACCCTTGCCAGGCATGTGGACGAGCCATCCACGGTTCCGCCCGTCTCTTCATCCCACTCACTCCGCAGCCCACACGTGCTGACCGCCGCGCCAAAGCAAGGCAAAACTAAGCTACGGCAAAGTGACAAGGGGAATAGCTCCTGTCGTGGAGATACAGCCCGTAATGTATTCTCTGCATTCCTGAATGGTGGAACCCACCCCCAGATGCATAAGTCTATCACTTTGAAGGCTAAAGGTTTTTTAAGCATAGAGTTCTATAGACCTACACCATGGTCTGGAGCTGGAGCTCTCCATGGTCCACCATATTTCTTAGTGGTCATGGTTCTAGAACAGACGCCAAAGGGTTTTTGCTATTGTTGTTGTTATTGGGTTTTTTTTGCTACAAGCAGGTGCTGGAGAGTTACTGCTCCCAGGACAGCCCTCTGCTGATACCACAGAAGTAGGGGGGCTAATACCCCAACCATCTCACCTTGTAGTTGGAAAAACCCTAAGGCTTGCTTTACACCCTTCCAGAGTTCCCACCCGACTACTCAGAGCAGAAACCTACTCCTTAGCATAGTCCACATCAGCTTCCTTGTCTTCTCCTTCCAGGCCAAGTGAGACCATGAGACCTAACGACCCCCTCTATTAGCCAGGGTCCTCCAGAGAAACAGAACCAATAGGTTATGTATGCACAGTCAGAGAGAGTGATTTATTGGCTCATGTTTTGGGGGCTGGTGAGTTCAAAACCTGCAGGGTGGGCTTGCAGGCTGGAGACTCTGGGAAGACCCAGCGCTACAGTTCAAGTTCAGTTCTGCTGGCAAAATCCTCTCTTGCTTGGGGGAGCTCAGTCTTTTGTGCTACTGAGGCCTTCAACTGATTGGATGAGGCCCACCCACACTGCGAATAGTGGTCTGCTTTCCTCAAAGTCCACCTATTTAGATATTAATCTCACAGAACATCCGGAATAATGTTTGAGCAAATATCTGGGCCACTGTGCCCCAGCCAAGGGGACACATAAAATTGACCATCATACCTCCCTTTCCCACCCCTACCTGCCTGCGTGTCCTGGGATCACCCAACAAACAAAACAGCTTGCACTCCTGTTCCAGTTGAGGAGATGAGCTCCTGGGGAAACCAATCCGAAAGACATTGTATTTTCAGCAAACTCTGATTTGGAAAACAAATACAGGTTCATAAATTTCCAATCCTCTGTCAGAAGCCCAGTGCGCCACGAAGGAGCCTGGTGCACACTTTGGGTAGCGCCGCGCCCTAGGTGGTGGGGTTTAGTGCCTAGAAAGTCCCCAGCAATCTCTGCGGCCACGTAAACACAGATGTTTCCAAAGTCACCGATCGTGATTTCACAAAGACGGCAGCATTCCTGGAAGTGACACGGATCCCAGGAACGTGCCGTCCACGAAGTCCCTCTGCCGTGCCGCTGGCTCGTCGCCTCCCCGTGAGTCAGCAACCCCCAAGGGGGCCAAGCCACTGCCCCCAAATACCCCACGGAGCCGAAGGTGGCAGCTATTGCATTTTAAGACAGCATCTTTTTTTTCCAAGGGTTTAGAATATATTCTTCAGGAAAAAAAATATACAGGGGATGCCTGGGTGGCTCAGCAGTTGAGCATCTGCCTTTGGCTCAGGTAGTGACCCTGGGGTCCTGGGATCAAGTCCCACGTCGGGGTCCCTACAGGGAGCCTGCTTCTCCCTCTGCCTGTGTCTCTGCCTCTCTTTCTGTGTCTCTCATGAATAAATAAATAAAATCTTTAAAAAATATATGTTTTTTGACATCCCTAAAAATACATGATCATATCCTCTGTGGCAGGACAAGACCAAGTGACTCACTAGAGTTATAATCACTGCAAACTGCAGTATTGTTGTCTCTGAACGAAAATTGCCAGAGGACTCATGTTCCGTGGTCTCGAGAACCCTAGGCAGTCATTTGCTGCATCACGAGACCCAAATCATCTCAAGTTGAAGATCATCTCCTCCTCTTTGTATTTCATTAGCGGGGAGCAGGTTAATAAAAAGTTTAAAAGTTGACTGCCTTCCCCCTGAGATTTATTTAGGCCTCTCCGCGGGGATGAGGCAGGGATGGCAGCCGACACTCTGGTGTCTCCGGAGCTCTCTCCGTCATCTCCCTCTGCGGTCCCCGACGTCTGCCAATTAAAGACCCCCCGGATGACATTCCGCCGCCGAAGTTATGCACGCATAAATCACTGTAATAAGAGAAGATTGTTATCTTAACCTCCGTCATGCAACCCTTTGCCTTTTGTGAGAAATGTGGAGAAGACTCGCTCGTCTGGCACAAAGGAAGCTGTTTCCCAACAGATGCCGGGGAGCCTGGGGGGTGAGGGGGGAAGCAGGGGGGCGCCCCTTGCTCGTGGTCAGGTAGGTGGTGCCCTGGGCACGACTCCCCATGGGATGCAGAGCATGCAGTCTCAAAGGTCACTTCTCCAGGAGCCCCGTGCTGGGAAGGACAGTCGCGGACGTTCCACAGCGGTGGAAGGGACGCCCCCCCCCCACCCCGAGGTGGCACGCGGCTGCTGTGACTCACACCCTGTCCCGAGAGGTCGCATCGTGCAGGTGAGGCCTGGGGAGCAGGTGACCCAGCGGCAGCCCGGCCACGAGGCTCCAGGTGGCCTCCTGCCCCTGCGTGGCCCCTCACTGCCTTGGCAAATCTTGGTGGGCTGGGCTCTAAATTCCCCCCAGGAATCAGCTTTAAAAAATAAAATATAAAATAAAATAAAATAAAATAAAATAAAATAAAATAAAATAAAATAAAATAAAATAAAATAAAATAAATAAAATAAAATAAAATAAAATAAAATAAAATAAAATATAAAATAAAATAAAATAAAATAATTTTTTTATCCACAAGAGAATAAATATTAATGTTGCATTAATTACTTATATCTAGATATGCCTGTATATGTGGCTAGATCTAGATCCACAGATAAGCCTATATATTTAGAGGGTGATATTAAGGGAAAGATTTGAAAACTCTTTGTACTAATTACTTATATCTCGATGTCTGGATATAATTATTTGTACTAATTACTCACACCTAGATATCGGGATTATTTGTATTAATCACTTATATCTAGATATGCCTGTATATGTGGCTTCATCTAGATCTATAGATGCATCTATATATTTAGAAGCTGATAGTAAGGGAAAGATTTGGAAATAAACGTCTAGGTGTGAACTGGGCTCTCCTTGCTGCACTCTGCGACCCCCCTCTTAGCTGAGCGAAGCCTGAGGGGCCCTGGCCTACGGCTAGGGACGCCCTGCCCCTGGACACAGCCCCTCCTGCAGAAGCTGGCTCACTTTGGACCCCTGAGTGGGGGCACCTGCCTCGGTGCAAAGTCCCCCCTTCCTGCCCCTAGACACCTGACATCCCAAGCTGCTCCCAACGCACCCACCTCTGTGCTGCAGGTCCCCAGCTTAGAGCATCCCCAGTCCTGAACGTCTCGGGTCAGGTGTCAGTAGAGGAATGACACCCGTCTGCAGATGAACCGAAAGCGGCGTATTAAAGTGCTTGGTGGGGAAGGAAGGGCCCACCGATTTCCCCGGTCGCTGGGTCTCAGCATCCGAGCGAAGCTTCCCTCTGCGCCAGCGCCCTGCATCCCGAAGTAACCAATCACACCCGATTCTCTTGAACTCTTTGCGCTTTGCCGTATTATTATCTCATCCTCTTATTTCCTGCTGGTTTGTTTGTTTTTTCCTTCAACGTATAAAGGAGTGAGGTGCTCTTCTCTTTATCCAGTGGTGGCCAACCCTCAGGGCTTCGGGACACGGCATCTTCAGCGCTCAAAGGAGGACAGTCCCAGGCAGGCGGTGGGGGCTGTGGCCCGTGTTAAGTAGACACGGAGGTCTTGGTGTAAACCTACCAAAACATGCGAATCATCAGAGTCTCCAGGCTTTGTGGTGGCCCACGTAAGGGCGCACCCACCAGGCTGCGGAAGTAGGTCCCACCGGGCTTCTGAGTGAGCCCAGGCGAGGCCCAAGAACAAATCCACCTCGTACCAGAAGGAGGCTGGGGCTTTCAGACGATGCCACATGGGCATGAGGAGGCCCCAGCGATCAATGGGCAGAGAGAACAGACCCTCTTCCCCAGGGGTCTTGTAGATCCTTCCAAGCCACAACTCGTACAAGTTTTGCCAGGCAGCCTCAGCCGGCCTCAGAAACAGAATTTCACCTGCGCCTCCGACACGGTATGGGATCCTCCTGCTGGTCTCCGTGGCCAGACCTCTGTCCCCTTGCAGTCCCTTTTTACTTTTAATTAAAACAGAGAGGAGCAATTAAAGCATAAAACCAGCATACCTCGACCTTCGTGGGCCAAAAATCAAAAAAGTTTCGGGGGTTTTCACCTCGACAGCCGGGATAAGCATCACGCTTGCGATCTTTTAAACCCAAGAGCATCGTCAGCGCCGTCACACGGCTCCAAAGGACGCACAGCTTGGAAACTGGCCTTGGGGTTGGCCTCAAGTTCCCGCCCGCCTGCCGGGGCTCGAGGGGAGCACGAGACGCCTCCACGGGGCACGATGCATGGATTTGCACGTTCTTGGTCAGATCACTGTTGGGTTTATTTTTCTTCTTGAGTTGCCAGCAGCTGGAAATCTGAGTTCTTTCACTCACCTCAGGTCCAAAACTAGACTTGCCGGACCTTGGAGGCCTGGGCTGTCACAGCAACCCCTGACACCGAGGGCCTACCGAGGGCCTACCAAGGGCCAGGGGCCTCGCTCAGTGCCTCCTGGGTCACTGCCCAAAGAAACGGCCGTTTTTGCAGGTCTGATTTTTTATATTCCTCATCCTAATACATCAGCCCCTATAGCCCTTGCAACAAGCACAGTGACACCGTTTTCACACGTTTTTGCAGGAGCTCGCCAGGGTGGGAGGAGGACACAGTTCAAGCACGTGGTATAGAGCCCGGCCTGTTCCGAGTCGCCCTCAACCTACCCGAGGGTGCTCCTCCCCGACCCGCTCCCCCAACCCTTTTATCCTCTCCCTGCCCCTCCCCAGCTGCCAGTTCTGGTGACACATGACGAGCAAACACAGTGGACTGAGATGTGCCACATGGGCAGTCCCATGCAGGCGGCCACACGGAGGACTGTCGGACAAAGGCCAGCCCGGGCAGCGGTGCCTTCACCCCGCTGCTCCGGGAAGCCTGGCCTCATGGCACCTGAGCTCCCCCAGACCCTCCCAGGCGCTGGGAGGGGAGGGCACGACACCATCTCGAGTCCTCTCTCCGCTCCAGGTCACTGCGGCTGGTGACCCACACCTCAAAGCCAACAAGGCCTCCACCAGGTCCGCACCGTCCGCTCCCCGCGCTGAGGCTCATCACACAGTCTGAACCTCGCCTGTCCAACCTCGAAACCATCTCAGCTATGTCTATACTGTGTTCCGAAGCGCTTCCACACACATTTACTTATTGGTCACTTTGATCTCATTCGTCACACACAAAAATCTCAAACGAGCACCGAGCGTCCTTTCCGGGGGCAGGGATGGGGGGTGGCCGGGTGGGGACATGTCGAGGCAGCAAAAGCCGCCCAAGGCCCCGTTTCCCACAGCTCGGCCGGTTGGTGCCACGGGTTCAAAAATGCAATTAAAGGAGCCCGTCGATTCAACCGTTGTCAAAACGCCCTGTCACCCCCTGAAAGAGAGGCGCGCGTGAGTCGATTTCCCCATCCGTGCCAAAGTTTCGCAGAGACCCTTCACTTTATAAATCAACTCACAGCTTAGAACATCCTGGCAGCCCCTTCAAGGAACCAATGGGAATGACAGGGAAAGAGCGGATAACCATCATAGCTTGACTGGATACAGGTGTTTGCGTTTACAGACGAACCGCAAACGCCTGGCTCCTTGACAGGCGTTGATGCTATCCGCGAATCGAGGCTATTATTGGCTCCGGTCGCCAAGGGCTGGGGGGCCTTTCCCTTAGCAACATCTCCGAGGCTGATAACATTTGGCTGAACTTTTCAGATCTTAACCTCCCTTCTGACTCCGCGCAGTCAAACCCGCCTAAACTGATCAGAAGAAGAGACACGCAGGGGGAAGACAAGTAAAATATTATTGACTGGACTGTTTCATGTCTATTAGGAAGAAAGAGCAAAGAGGAGAGGGAGAGAGCCTTACAGCTTGACAGGCTTCAAGATAATCAGGGGAGGACTCCGAGCTGCAAAGTAACCCTCGGTGAAGTCGGAAAACACAGGCTTCCGAGAGGTCATTGTTCTGTGTGGGGAACAAACGGGGCCCCAGACAAACAAGGGCAAGATCGCATGCCTCGGTGGGCCCCCCCCCCCGCTCCGCTCCGTGGGCGCCCCCTCTCCTGCAGCAAAGCGCGGGGCGGGAGACAAAAATCACAGAGTCAGAGGCAGGTGGCACAGGAGGAGGCCGGCCTCAATTGCATGCGGCACACGTCTGGCCTCCGTGGCCACCCCGGCCTACCCCCCAAACCCCCCCAAACCGCCCCCCCCAAGGATTTGGCTGGCATTTGGTGTTTTCGATGCATATTTTGCTTCCCCGCCCTCGCCCTGACCCTCCAGCACCCCCACGCTGTCCCTAAACGCACGAGGAGGACAACACCCCCCACTTGGTTAGCAAACGCAGGGTTGGGCGTGCCACCCAAAGCGGAGGCCAGGAGCTGGGGGGCTGCTGGGAAAATTCTGGACAGTGAGGCCACACCGTGCCCTGGCCCTCCGCTCCCCGTCCTCCCATCCCCACGCCGCGCAGCCCCCTTGGCTTTAGTCGGGTCAGAGCACCGACACCCAGACGCTGCTCCAGGAGGCCTCGGAGAAACCTCACACCGCGCTCCCCCACCGTCCCGCACGTCTAATCCTCCGTAGAGTCGTCGCGCTTTGGGGGACAAGGCCTGTTTCCACCCAAAATGCTCGTCCTTTATATGCTGCAGCGTCCTTGATCTGTGCAAGGAGCTTCACAGTGGGGGAACCGTGCGGTCAGGGGAACCCGGGCGGCCCCGGAACCACGAGCCTCCATCACCGGGCACTTCCCACCCCGCAGGGGGGCCGTGCAGTGATGTTCCAGGACGGGGAGACAGAACCAGAGGACGGGGGGCTGGAGGGTACCAAGGCGGCACCTTCTCCAAAGCTCCATCCCACCTATGGGGAAACGGAGGCAGGAGTCCAGGAAGGAAGAAACCCTTGGAACTACAGAGATGGTAAATCCACCCCCCTGAGCCTGCCCCTGCCTCACAGCCCGCACAGGCATGCACCCCTCCATGCTCCAGACACCCCCAGGGCGGGGCCTGCCCAGCAGGTGCACTCTCATTCCCTTAAGACCTGACCAGGCTCTACAAGAGGCCCTCACTGGCCTTGACCCCACATCCGGGGCCGTGAAAGCCCCCATCTCTAACTCCCAGCCCTAGGGACCTGTAAGCCCCCCTCCCCACACCCTGCCCAGAGTTTCCCCAGCAGGGTGTTGTCTCTACAGCAGGTGCTGTCTCCACAGCAGGTGTTGTCTTTACAGCAGGTGTCACGGGTGCAGGGCCTGCTGCTCTCAGAAGGCCCGCACCCCCACACCCGCTTGTCTGACCGCAGCTGCTTTACCTCCCTGTCTTCGGACACCCTGGTTTTGACGCGCTGGAGAGTCCCGGGAGCTCGATCCCACTCTCCCTTTCTGTAGCGGCTCCTCCGAGCAGCCGCTCTTCCCAGCTCAGCCCGGGATCCACCTGGTTGGGGTAAAGCCACTGCTCCCAGCCCCTCACCCATTCCCTTACCTCCTCCATCTCTTCCTCCATCATTAACCTCCGCCGGCCGAATTCTGCTGCATCTTTCTTCCCTTTCCTAAACCCACACTGCTGAGCGCTAGAGGTGAAAGTGAGGTCTGCCCCCAGCTCAGCCATGGCCTCCATGCCCCCATCAGGGCTTCTCACCTCGGTCTCCCAATGGGCTCCTCATTCCTCCCAATGGCCCCACCCAAGCATCCAGCAGCTGAAGACCGGCCTTCCCACCCTGCTCTTTCCCGCCTCCCATGGTCCTCTCTCTCCTCTTCTCCCAGTCTCTGCATCATCACTGGCCAAGGCTCTCCCACCCTAAACAAAGAAGCCACCTTTGACTGCCCCAGTCACCCATGACTTCCCGTAGGCAGACCTAAAGGACAATTCTCGGTCCTCATACTCCTGACATCTCTGCACACTTGCCACTGGTGACCACTCCCGCCATCTTGAAACCCCATGGCCTCTGGTTTTCTTACCCCCGGACCCTGGGCTCAGTTCCATCCATGGCTTCCTAGTTCTCAACCTGCCCTTGGGTGTTGGTGCTCCCCAGGCACCCATCGACAGTTCACCCTGCTTCCCCTACTCCTCTCCCTGCCACCCCAGGAGCCAGCCCGAACTCTCCCCACAGACATCAGGCGAAGGTCCAAACTGGCTGATCATCTCCAGTTGCCTTCAACAAAAAGAATGTGCTCACGATAAGAACCCAGTGTCTGTGATTCTTTTTTTCCCCATGGAGATTTCATAAGTTTGGTTTCAGATTACAGCCTGGCTTCCTGGGGTGATTGACCACGGAGATAAAGTGCGCTGATAGCACCAATGGGTGCATTTCTGGGTCAGGGTCATTGTATGCTTCATGTCAAATTAATGGTTAGTTCCTCCAGTACCCGTGAGAGGTGAAAGTCCATCTCGACTCTGATAATCCAGTCTCTGATGGGAGATCAGGGTCGGCTATCCTCCTTGCCATGATGATCATGGCCATGTCCATCTGTCCTTCTCTAGACGGGTCTCCAGTTACACCGATTCTGAATGTGAGCCATTGATTTAGAGAAGAGTTGAGTGTTGACAAGAAGAGCAGAGCCGGCCTCTAGCTCTTCTGTGCTTGGTGTTTCCAGGGCACACGTGACCCAAGGGGTGGCTCCGCCCGGTGCACAGGGAAGGCCCCCATTTGCATTCGCTCCACCGGGGACAAGGAAGCCCCTACAGTCATGCCATGTCTCAGCCCCAGGGAAGTGCTGAGAGGTGGCCACAGGAAGGAGTACCCACCTCAAGGGTTTGATGTCACTCAGTCATCATGGAGATGACACGGCATTGATATTCTCTGTTGCACCTCTTGGAAGCTCTGTTTGGGCCTAAAAACACAGAGGGCAGTGGAAGGAAGTCGGAACCAGGAAGCTTGCCTTCAGGTGCCCCCTCTGCTGCTCATTATCTGAGTGATTTTGGGAAAGTGGGGTTCATTCAAGGCCCCCACATGGCTATCCCCAGAACTATTAAGAGTCAGAGAAGACAGGGTGTGACCAATGGGGTGGATCTTCACAATCCTTACCTGGGCTCTCCCTAGGAGGCACCCTCTGCGAGTCACCCACCCACGGCAGGCTCCTTCTCATCTTTAGGCTTCAGGTTCCCAGTCTCCTCCTAGAGAGGACTTTCCGCCACCCAGTCTAGGGGAGCCGCCAACCATGTCACTTCCTCAATGATTTCTCTGTGTCATTTTCTAAAGAAAATACAAACAGCCATTATCACCAAGTGGGGTTTTTAATTTACTTATTACTTCTCTTGTTTATTATCTGGTGGTTGAAAGCTGATCTAACTTAGTTACGGAGGTAGGACGTGCCTGGCTCACACTAAGTCCTCAATAAGCATTCATTTAGCAGTGAATAAAGGAATGGTGAAGTTGGTGTCCTCTGACTTAAGAGCCTGATTATCAGGGTTTCGTGGGTTCTGCTTCTTGTCACTTGCTCCTCCAAACACTTCGCCCATGAGGTAAAACCCAGGGTTCCTCCGATTTGAATTCTGAGAACCTAAGACCATGTCACATCCTAAGGGGGCCCCGAGGCCCATCCTGGATCCAGTCCCCTGGGCACCTCTGTGAGCTCACGTCCCCTGTGGAAAATGAGAAATCCTGTCTGATAGATATGATCAGACCTTATCCCTGAAGAATTTTCTGTGGATGCCTTCTTGGAGCAGTGTGCTCAGCAGCCAATGGAGCTGGAACTTTTACCCTCCTCAAGCCGACCCTACAAAGCAGGGCCAGGTGCCTTCCCTTCCCAAAGCCCTTCTTCCCTTGGATCTCATTTGATTCTCCCCAAACTCGTGAGGAAACAGGAATCTAAGATGTTATTTGGCACGTGCAGCAAATGCAGTGCCCGGGGTCGGTGTTCCTGTATCTGAATGTACCATAGACGTTCCACTCAAACCTCCAGCTGAACAAGAGCCCTTTGCTGTCTGTTCTCTGTGCCCCTGGCCCTCCTTCCTCTCCACCCACACTGCACCCCCCTGAGGGCTGACGTTGGCGTACCTCCTCCAGCACCTTGAGCGGAACATCCCCATTGAGAAAACCCTGACTAGGCCAGGGAGCCACCCTATTTGGCTGAAATACACATTCACCCTCAGCTTGGCCATTGGCAGAAAGGTGGGAAAGGAGAGAAGGAGAGAAAGCCAAGGAAGAGACAGTGAGACAAAGAGGAACTGGAGAGACACCCTCCCAAGAAAGGAGAAAAGACACAGGAAAATAGAAAAACTACTTTGGAAGAGAGGGAAGACATCAAGGGGTCCTATATGGAAGCAAAGAAAGATTAAGGGAGAAAATTCACCAAGATCTTCCAAAGGGAACCCTCTGTGGTATGCGAGTTGAAGGTTAAACAGCGCTGCCCACTTGGCCTGAGGGGTCTGAAGCCTTACTCACCTCCGCCCGCCATCCTCCACGGTGCACACCATACAAAGCTCCCTTCCAACTCAGATAACCAGCAGTCCAGCTCCAGAAAAGATCATCCTCCAATGCAATGATGCTCATCCGAGCTTTGGGGGAAATCAAGCCACAGGTTTCTCTGGCCCCGGCACCCTCGGAAGACCCGCAGTTGCCAGGAGGACAGAGGGACCTACCTTGCCCCCCACTCCCAGCTTCATTACTTCTAGGCGCAGCCCTCCAACCCTACCCTGGCCTCCTGAGGAGCCAATGGCCTGAAGTCATAGCCAGGAGCCCAGTGCCTCATCCCCGATGGGTGCGCACAAAAGTTATCCAAGGTCCCCACTTGACATCACTCAGAAACCTGAGGTAGGCTATGCTTGGGTGATAGTACAACAGGACTCCAAGGTGGCTCCTGCCATCTCTGTGGCCCACACCAGAGATCAATAGCCTGGAGGTCTCTGGCAGGCCCCATGGGTGTCCTCTTTGCCACCGAGAGCCTGCCCTTGTCTGCACATTCTGAAAGTGCTTTTCATAAACACAGACTCCTTCATCAGCAAGTTTGAATTTATAAACAGTCACCCTTATTCAGGAAAGCAGAGATGAGCCGTTTTATATAAAAGTTACATCTCCATTTAAGAAAGAATATATAATTCCACATTCCACTGTCCCTCGAACTTTATTCCCGTTTATGTAGATCTTAATACAGTTATATAGTCGCGGGGCTAACGTCCCCTCTGGATGGTAATGAGGTCCTCTCGAACCCTTTAGCTGCTATAAAGTATGCAGAAGTTAAATGCACAGATGGAAAAAAATTTGTCTCAATTTTATACTTCTGCAAAATGGTAATTTTGTACTTAAAATGTACAAGATGGATGTTCAGAAATATAGGCTGATAGCCTAAATTATATTTGGTCATAATTTATGTAGTACAGTCCCAAAGAGATACAAAAAGGCAGAGCATAATTTATCTGCTGGAATCAGCGATAGCTTTGCTAAAACTCCCATTTATTCCATCCCCCATAGTTTTAAGCAGCCTCCGTCCTCAGGGCTCACTCTATTTAAGTTCCCCATACTGCTGTTTGATCACATATTGTAGTCTATAATTTGCCTATCATCTGAAGCAAATTTGGGTCCCAGAAGTTATGATCTCTACATAGCAACCACTTTATTTGGTAAATGCAAAATATTTATAGCAATAAAAAAAACAGATGAAAATAAAATTCCTATAATCATTGGAACATACACACTTTATCATCGGGGCTCATAAAGACCATTAGCGCAGGACTAGCATGTTGCCTAATACAATTACCTTGGACACGTTCTTGAATTTGCTGATGCTTACGAACCAGAGAAACTTTTTCTCCAGAGTCCCTTCCATCGTGCCAAGGGGAGGAGACGTCGGGCCTGAGCTCCGGATCGAGCTCGGCCCAAAGGAAATTGGACGAAGGGGTATAGTCAGGGGAGTCCTCCTCAGGCTTCAGATGTGGAAAGGGAGTTCCCAGTAGAAAAGCAGAAACAAACCACTTGGGGAGGGCACCATCTGGACGATGCCCATAACCTCGTCTTTGGGCCAAGATGTGTGAATTCCTATTGATCAGATGACCTGGCTTCTTCATTGAGTCTTCTTCTGATGCTAGACTTCACACACCTCTAGCTCCTTCTACTTTTCCAGAACGTTAACCCGGAGACGTTCGGGCTGGGGCCTCCGATACGGACTGGAACCACAGTTCACCACTAGCTGCTCTGAAGAGCAACTCACTCTTCCAAAAGGTGGGAGGAGAGGCGAGAAAGGA
This sequence comes from Nyctereutes procyonoides, assembly GCF_905146905.1. Taxonomy (NCBI): domain Eukaryota; kingdom Metazoa; phylum Chordata; class Mammalia; order Carnivora; family Canidae; genus Nyctereutes; species Nyctereutes procyonoides. The sequence goes on along the minus strand of NW_026575146.1, from coordinate 85,870,026 downwards.
CAAACCCCAGCTGGAACGGGCATTGGAAAACCGGAGGGGATGCTAGCAATCTGTTTAGGAACAATGCACCTGTTAAGCACCTGCTCCATATAATCTCTCTATTCTTGCAACAACCCTGCAAGGTAGAGCTCACCGTTCCTACTTGATAGGTGAATTAAAGCCCAGGGACGTCAAGCAAGGGGTCCAGGTGAGACCAACACCCAGGACTGGTGCCACTCAAGCCGGCGGCCTCGCCTAGTGTATTTTCCTTAAGCCAAGAGAGGACACCAAGTTTCCCAAGGCACCTCTGCGAGAATATTGCTTCTCTATCATCAGACCTTTCTCCGCCCACCTCAACCCCCTTCCATCCAGCCCTCAAGGTTGCCTTCAGCTGAGCGAAGATGAAATAGAGCCCCAGATACATCTCTCCGATAAAAACTTCAACCAAAGCCTCGTATATTTTGTAGATACTACAGATCTCATGGCTCTTTGAAGACGAGTGTTCATATTAATCATTGTAGTTTTTCAGATTATTTCCTCATTTTTAACATCGCCCAAGCCCTCCAGGCACAGAGGACCATTTCTGTGTCCTAAGCAGCCAGACCTGACGTGATGCACAGGATTTCTCTGGATACTTCCTTCCTTCTTCATCGCAACCTCTCTCGAGGCTCAGCTACCTAAGTCTAAGGAAAGATCCCCTTTCAATTCTTTTTCACCCCAAACACGCTTAAGCAGGAATCACCTGAGCGCATACTGGAAATAGAATTCTGGTCAAATCCAAATGTTTTTCTATACTATTTAAAACCCTGTGTTTCTCACTTTGGAGGAAAGAGAGAGAGAGAGAGAGACCCAAAATAAACGCATAACCCAAAATTAGAGAGGACATAAAGAGGGCAAAGGAAATACCTTGGGCTAATTTATCCCCCAGTTCTATCCTTGTTTCAAGATAAATATAGGCTCATAAAGTATCAGACAAAGGGAAGGAACTCCAATGCACAAGAACTACTCATTCTACAAGGGGTGAAACAGAGGCTCAGAGCAGAGAGGGGACACGTCGCTAAGGAGAACAGCTCGGATTAGCATTGGGCTCTTCCCTGGTAGCATGCAAACGGCGGGTATGTTCTCAAAAGACAGTCACTCCTGTAATCGGGGGGGATCTCAAGAACATCTGATACACAGAACCAGCCAGGACAGTCACCAAGCTCCCGTCTGGAGGAGAAAGACACGACGGCAAGCCCGTGGGAGGAAATGGCTTTCAGTTGTCTGAGGCCTGCCAATCCGCTCTCCTCCCTGGGCAGACATGGAAGGAGCAAGGAGACACGCTGACTTCGCCAAGAGCCTGTGTGCTGTGCTCGACACTTGGTCCGTGCAGCCCACCCCTCTCTACCTTCAGGCAATCATGAGAGTGGCCCCGTGGCAGAGGCCCCGTCCGTCCCCGTCCAGGTGCTACCTCCCCAAGGACGCCCACGAGCAGAGGGTGGTAATACACCAACGGCGCCACAGAGGTTATTGTAGAAGCAAGAACAACTAATGACACCCGGGGGGAGTGGGAGACCACATTCAGGTTGAAGCCTGCAGGACGGGATGGTCATTGGGGATAGGAGATAATCTGTGGACAGAGCTCCTAAGACCTCAGTAAATGCTTGTCAGATCACAGTGCAAGGGTAGACCGAGGTGCAAAGGCCCAGGGCAGAGAGGCTAAAACCCCACAGGAAGGGCTTCTCCGAGTGTTGAGCAAAGGTTGTTCATCACCTTCTCAGGAATCACGCACACCGGCCCTGCCTCCCCAACACCCTGCAACCAGGAGCTCTTGATGGGCAATATTATAGAGTGCAAGAATGGGAAAGGCACCACATAAAATCAAATTCTCTTCTATTTTAAGTTGAGTGGTGCACCGGTTCAGCTTTAAAACCTAATTTCTTAAAAGTTTCAGAGGGGAAAAAAAATGTCCCTTTGCAATTGGAATCGAGTCCACATAAATTAACGGGCCAGCTATACGTATCCATCTTCCAGAACTTTCCTTGATTGTTCATTTTAATCAAGAGGCCCACATTCTTTGACTTTTCATCCTTCACTGCCCAGAATGATGCACGGCAGCTACTGATGACACGCAAATGCTAATTCCGTTCAAGTTCAAACATCATCCAAAAAGGGCCTATTTTAAAGGCTGCTTTGCAAACACCAGCTGAAAATGAGGATGAACGGAATCGGACCCCACCAGGAAATTCAGAGGAGGGAAAGCGTTGGTCTTGCGGAAACTCCTACGTTTTTGTCCCTAAACGTCCAATCTCTCCAAGGTCAAGGGCAGGATCATTGATCCCTAGAGCTGGAAGGAAGCTCAGATATCAGCGCAGCCTTGCTTAAGACCACCGAGCCTGGCAGGAGGAGGGCTGGCTCACCTGAGTCTCCCTTGGAGGAGCCTTCCGTAAAACGTGAAAGTCCTTCTGCCGCTTAACAGGGTCTAGGAAGAGCGGGGCACACCTTTCACATGCACGTGTGCAGGTGCACACGCACACATTTAACTAACGGGCTTATTTGAGGCCCCAGGCCTTTCCCAATCACCCCTACCTCGATCCTGTCTCCTTCAGACGGGATGGCCCCAGGAAAGGACACGGGAGTGACAGGTGCTCAGAGGGACCACACAAGGAATCGCACGAGTAAGAGAGAAGCAGTCAGCCAAGCTCTTCTCCAGAACTTGTGGGGAATTCATAGAGTCTGATCAAGGAAGATCCAGATTCCTATCCCTCCGTCACTTATTGAGCACCTACTGTGTGCCAGGAGGCCCCGCGTGCTGGGTATTTATGCACATACGGTGTGGTTGAACACACCCACACTCCAGCAAGTTACCACGCGATACAGCCACAGGGCTTTCCTATTGAGATAGAACGGAGCAAACCCTACAAGCACGCAGGGCCCACTCAGGACCCCCCGAGAAACGGGGCAGACGTAGTCTTACTGCTTCCCGGTCCTTCTCCGTCAGGATGACTGTGTTTTATTTTCTTCATATGTCTATCACAGCTGAACACGGCTGAAGCCCGTTTGTCTGCCTCCTCCCTCCACGAAGCTCCATCAGAAGAGAACCTCATCCGCGTCAGTCACTCCTGCATCCCCAGGGCACACGAAGACTTTTGAACGAATGAACGAAGGCAATAATCTTAGTCTGTTTTTCACCAGGATTGTCCAAAGCAAAGATCACGCTTATGTAAAGACCCCGAGCAGAAAGGACAGGGGGTCCGAGGGTCCCCGAGACCTGGAGAACCCAGAGAATAAAGCCAGCCGAAGGCCGGGGCCGGGCATCCCGGTGGCTCCGCGTCTCGAACACCAGCATCCCGTGAAACAAGCCATCAGCGGTGCCGATTACCGGTTTCCACAGCCCATCAGACTAAACTGTTCTCCGTGGCAGCCCATCTCTTGGAGGAACAGGCAAGATGCTTCCACGGCGGCGGTGGCAGAAGAAAAAAAAAATGACTAGAGCTATTCCCTGAGCGACAACAGCCGATCTTGAAATGCAGGACATGTTTCATTTGCTTATAATTATTGTGCTCTATCTTTTAACCCTCAAAGTGTTAAGTGTCGTCATTTCCTCTGGGGCTGGAAAGATCTGGGGTTAACAACTTTCTCTTTTAAAAATTCATAAAGGTGCGAACAAACAGCAGCGCATCCAGTGGCGCACGTTGGAAGAAGCCAAGGAAGAAAGAGAGGGGGGCAAAAAAGAAAAAAATTCCAAACCCCCCCCCACAGGACACTTGGCAATTAACTCCAGCTATGTCAGCAATTTTTTGAAAAATTTCCTAAACATGGAGAAGGCTCATCCTCACCATATGAAAGACAAAACCACTGCAGTGACTCCCCCATGCATTACAATGCGTGTGTCTTACTTCTTAACCAAGCCGCTAATCACGCAAATTATTGCAACTAATTACATCTGAAGGTCTAATTAATTCTTTCAGTACCACATCATTTAGTACGCATTCACAACACAGCACCTGTTTTGAAAATCCTTGCAGTTAATTTGTTTATAAACAAACACTATTTGCATAAAATGTTTAATGAATGGTTTAACAGTTAGTACAATACTCCAGTTTTGTCTTAGTAGATTCGAGGTCACCAAAGGCCACAATAAATTAATTTTAAACTATACAAATTAATTTAAATAGAATGTGTGAATTTCTCATTAATAAAGGAAACATTTCCAACATGTTAATTAATATCTCTGTAACAGGCTAATTACTCTGTGCACAACAAGCACATCTTGCGAGCAAAACTTAAAGATTTGAGGGGGCATGGGGGTGGGGACTACTTTAAAGCTACAAAAAAAAAAAGTGCAATTCAGGAGAAAAACAACAACAACAACAACCATGCAGAGCCCAATTATACTGAGGCGTTCGCCGCTCAGGGCAGGCAAACCAGGGAAAGGAGCCATCCCCCTGTTTTATGGAGACAACACATTTTAGTCACCAAGAACGGGACGGTTGAAAAACGTTTCTATCGCAGACTCTGTAGAGATGGTTAGGGGACGCCTGCCTTCTGGTAGAAACATGCAATTAATGAAAATATTAGTCCGCAAAGTCAATTTCTCTCCTGTGAATTTAGGACATATTGGCTGTATCTGTGCCCCAGTGTAAACACGGATTTCATTAAACAAATCTGCATCTTAACACCAGAATCTGAGCCTCAGCCATCATAATTTTCCCTGTGGCAAAGCATGGAAAGACACTTCGTGTAGAAACTAAAGAGGAACAACATTATTGCTCGGCATCAAGCACAGCCCTTGCAGAAGCCGTCGCTGAAATATGTTCACGGCCCTAAAGTTTGTTTCTGATTTGCAAGCATTTTCACATTTGATAAGCACCTGTTGTAAATTTACATCCACTCAGGAAGTATTCTTACGATAGGGAGCTGAGAATTGTAAAGCATATTTATATTCTTACCCTTGTGCGGTGTTGCCGCGTAATGCACAGGCTGATGAAATCACTGGCTGCACAGGACCCAGAGGGACGCGCTGCGCCACCTGGTTCTCACGGCATCCGCCCCTGAGGAGCCGCCGGTCCCTTCCTCCCTGGCAAGGGTCTTTATCAGCACTGATCAACAGCACTTGGTTTTTGTTTTAAGTCCGTTAACTTGAAGATCGTGTGTGTGTGTGTGTGTGTGTGTGTGTGTGTGTGTGTGTGTGTACACGCAGGGTGTGGGGGTAGAATGGCAGATAAACAAAGAGGTTCACAAAGACCTCACAACACTTCCCTGGGACCTGCCAGGCTCCATCCAAGAAAACAATGGAAAAATAAGTGGGACTCTGGTCCACGCGGTGCCAGGGGAAGGCAGGCACCTGCCCAGCCCTCCGGTCCGGCGCGGCTGCCTGCAGGGGAACACACCGGGCACCTCGTCCCCTCGCTCGTGACCTTTCTTTGGAGACGCGTGAAGACGGAAACCGTCCCTAGCACCCCACTGCCAGGCGGGGCGAGGAAGCCCCCGGCCTGGCCGTCTTGCCCGATCGGCGCCAGGCAGCCTCACTGTCCCTGGGGAGAGGCCTCTGCACACCCCCCGGGCCTTGCGGGCCCGAGGCTCCACCCAGGAGCGCGAGCATTTCCTATAAACCGCAGGCATCGATGGGTGACGTAGCGGAATGAGCGATCTCACAAAAGCCAGACGCTCCTTCCTCTCCTTAAAATCATTTTTATTGTTTCCAAGTTTCCCCCCAACAGCCCCGCAGTAAAAAGTCGGTGCTTGAGAGACAGACGTTTGTAAGAGCACAGGCTGTGACTTGGAGAAACAAGCCGTCCCCCCGTCTCTATCTATCGGGACGCAGATACAAACAGGCTCCTCTACCCCCAAAATGCAAAAAAAAAAAAAAAAAAAAAGGAAGAAAAGAAAAGAAAAGAAAAAGTAATGGCTGTTGGCACAGCGCTCGGGACTACAGGCCCATTTCCACTCCGACTTCCCTTTGTGAAAAGGATGCTGGCCCGAGCCCCGTGAGGGATGAGGGCGCCAGCTGGGGAACTGAGGCTGGGGTGCGGGGCAGAGCTGGTGCCAGGGAAGGAGGGGGCTGCCGGAGGGGACCCCCCCACTCCAGAACACGTGGGAATTGGCACCCCACTCTGCAATTTTTAAAAAAATAAATAAAAGGGGGAAAGTCGGCAAGCGTGGCAGCGTGGGTGGAGCCCAGGGAACCCGGGCGGCCAGTTGCCGAGGCTGGCCCTGTGACTTCGCCCCAAAGCCCCTGGCGGTGCCCCCACCTGAAGCGGCCAGGTGAGGCGCTCCTGCCGCCCCTGTTGCACGAGATCCGCTCCCCACCCCACCCCCCCCACCCCCCGCCAGACCTGGAGCCTGGCGGGCTCCTGTGCCCATTAAAAACCACCAGCATTTTGCAAATAAAGGCGATCGCCACGTGAAAAATTATCTTTTAAAATGGAGTTTAATTTGCATATAAGGAACGAGAGATTTATGACGAGCAACATCGTCCAGTACTGCATCTGCCTAGCATCCGTCGTAATTTAGATTGTTTGTGACTGATCTTAAATTCTAAAGCTTGGAGAAGATGAAGTACTCTGTTGCTGTATTATTGTCAGGAGTCTAAGACTTACCAGAGATTTATTAGTAATCTTATCACAAACATGTCTCAAGTTTTTGCTTTTAATATGTGCCAAGCTCCTCTGAGGGATTTTCTTCACTGCAATTATATTCCTCAATGCATGCATTCTGAAACTCAGTTGATTTCCTTCCCAAAATAAAGCGACCTATCATTACACCACAGCAGCTCTTGTACATTTTTCCTCTGCTACTTAATAATCAATGTATTCATCATTAAAATCTGAGCCCTGAAGCAATGGTTTTTAGCATATTCTAATGACTAGCGACTTGCAAATTACAATGACCTTTCATGTACATTCTGTAAGCACCTTGTTCTAATGTGTACTGTATTTATAGTTTGCCAATACAAACTAGCCAAAGATTGGATAATTACTGTAATCTATTAGCTCGATTGCTTTCCCTGCTCATTTATAGCATGTGCCACGCAGGCCATTTTCAAAAGCTGGCCTATCTTTCATCTCCCGCAAGCTCAGAAACTAAGGGATACTTCATCTTCACAATATACACACTTACTAATGTCTGAAGAGCGGCCCATCTCGGCTCAAGGAGGTTTCAAAAATAAAGAATCTCCCTTCCTATTAGTGTCACAACGCTATTTGTGACTGACAAAAAACACAGCTCCAAGAGTGTAAACTTTCCTTGAAGGATGTCAAGGCCGGTTCCATTTTCTGCCCATTACTCTGACCTCCAAATAGCATTTAATAAGATCTGCTTGTTTCTTCGCTCCGAAAGAAAAAGATAAAGGCACTTCTCTTAAACAAGAAACAATTTTTTGCCGCAAGTAAATGTTTCGAGTGAAGGATTAAACTTTTTTTTTTTTTTTTTTTTTTTTTGTGACTGGAGAGCCAATAAAGCTCAGTCGTGGAAGTATCCGTTCAGGCCTCCCCTGACCCTGGTGCCGGTCTATTTCAGGCAGTTATGGATAGATAACATTACAGACACTGGTAATTAAAACAACACTAATTTTGTCTCGGTGGCCACGCTTTGTTGTTAGAAGCCATCTATCATGGCCTTCACGCATCACACAATGAGAAGACATTTGTCTACGTACATTGTGCTTGGTCAACGGTTTTACCCTTCTCCCCATATACCTGGACGCCAGGCACTTTTAAAGACGTAGTGCTCTCATTTCTACTCAATTGCTCTGATTAATAAAACATTTTGCGTGCTTAGACAAAACACGCCGGAACCTCTCCGCAGCCTATATTCGAGGGGGGAGGGGAAAAAAAAAAAAAACAACGTTCATTTCCTTCCCTCTAGAAAGAAAACGACGACGGGGACACGGAAATTCTCTTCTGGGTTGTAAGAGAAAAGTGGGAAGAAAAAAAAATATCTATATATCGAACGTGGAAATGTTTGCCTTCTCGGCGGAACAGGGAACATCCTGATGGAGGGCTGAGATTAACACACCCACACGCACACACACACACACACACACACAGTACCAAGCATCTCCTTTAAGACTCTACATATCTGTGACTCTGCATGCGGTGGATTCTTTCTTGGGCAACCATTTGTCTGATTTACGGGCACTCGATGCCACGTCACCTTGTATGACGGGATCTGCAGGTACATTACGAGTGACAGCCAGTCCAGTGTTTTCGTATTTTGGCCATGAAAGCATAAAAGAAGCGATCTATTCCGGAGGCCCGTGGGGGAAATCAGGGGTAGCCAAAATGCCCACCGACTGGTTGGGTCCCGTTCTAATCAACTGAAAGGAACGGTGCCTTTCAAGGGATCTTTAATGAGTGACACAACCAGAGGAGAAGCAGACAGGACCGTTTAACTTCAAACTCCAGCAAAAGCAGCCACGAGGTAGGCCCCCTCCAGCAAGCCCGCCCGGCTGCCGCGTGCCACTCCTCATTTCTCAGCGGAAAAGCCACCCCCTCGAGACTCTCCAGGGACCCCCCACCTGCATTTTTTATCAAGTGTCTAGAAGGTAGAAGCTGTTAGAATTCTCTTCTCTGTTCACAGATGATCACAGCCCTTTTCTCCCCCCTTTGAGCTGCAGACGCACATGTAGTTTCAAATATTAGCTAAGACTCCAGCCTCCGCCAGCCCCTAATTGCTCTCTCAGGGAAGGTATCATAAACGCAGGTATGGATGACACAGATGTAGCTTCAACTTTATGCAGGCAGGAATCCTACATCAAAGCTATTTGCAAAGTGACACAACTAGTTATTAAAAAGTACATTTTTATTATATTCCTTAGAATTTGCATTCTTCAGAAACCACGTGTGTTTTTGACGGTGGCCGCGGAAACGTGGGGGTAATTGACCATTAGTGGCATCTGCAGCCTAAATATTTTGCAAGCCAGTTTAATACATACAAGCGGTCCTGCCAATAAAGGTAAACCCGATGATTTAAATAAGTTAATATTAGTACATCTCTCCTCCCCGCTGCTGTGAGCCATCTGACTGCTGTCGTTTAAAGAAAAAAAAAATGGCCAAGACACTGTGAGTTTATCTGGTCCTACCTGCATTTGTGCTCCTGATTCTCCTGAAATAAATGGGAAAGAAAAACTTACTGACTTTTGGCAAACTACAAAGGTTAACTCTATTCATCATGGAGGAATGGATGCTAAGTGCTTTCTGTCCGTCCATATATTTTAAAGATTTAGAAGGCACCTGGTGGTGTTCTCGGGGTAAAGACAGGCATGTTGGTCTTCGGCATATGCAGAGTATCTCTTGCAGTTTTCTCTTTGTATTGCCCGTACTACTGAGATCCTTCTTGGACTACAGAGTTTTGGAAACAAGGTTATTTTGCAATGATATAAAAAGCCAAAGCTTTCCCTCCCTTGGATGCTCTTGGAGTCCTTTAAGGTAAGTGAGAGGATCTGAAGAATTTGCTATTAACCATTGGAGGAGAAAGGGCTCAGGAGGTGCAAAGGTAGGAAGAGAACTCCCATCACCGCTACTGTAATAAAACGTGCCTCTCCCCTTGCCAATAAAGTGTGCCCTGGAGAAGATTCCCAGAGATCCGTCCTCGTCCTTGGAAGCCAGGGAAAAGCTCCCAAATCTTAACTCTTAAAGCAACGGCTCCGAAGTTCAGAACCCAGATTGCAATCCACCGGGTGCGGCCTGGCCCGGGTAGGGGGAAGGGGCAGAGAAGTTCAGACCCTGACAACTGCAGAGGTACCCGGAGGAGCCTTCCTCCCCCAGCGTGGTCTCAAACGGGGGGCAGGCGAGGGGGGGAGGTGGGCACCAGCAGCAAAAATCTTTGCACTTTCTAGAACTCATTGGCCTGAATTTACTTTTTTGCCTTCAGAGGTTGTTGTAACGTGTGTTAAAACACACAGTGCAATTTTATCTCCATAATATCACAAAAGAAATATTATGTTAGTATAAAGTAAAAAAAAAAAATAGGAAAAGGAGAAAAAAGGATGCTGTGAGATCTGCGGGCTCGGCTGGCGGCAAAGCGCTGCTCAAACGCGCCACCCAAAGGCGGGAGGGGTGTACAGGCATCCGGGGCGGGATCCGGTTTTTTTGTTAATTTCAGCAATCCGCGTGTAAAAAATGACAGCGCCACGCAAGTTGACGGAGGCTTTTGATTGAAGTGAGTGATTGCCTCAGCTGCACCTGCGGAAAATTGATGACAATGCTGTCTAAACCATTCATTAGGATTTGGAACTTCACGCCGATGAATGCCGGATTCATAAATTTGCTAGACATGTGTTGTAGATAATATGACAAAGCAGTGTTTTCAAATGAACATTTCTTTGACCTAATTTTATCGAAATCATGCAAAGGAATGAAAGAATATTTGTGCCCGAACTCTTTGGAGACAGCTGCAACTCAGGCGCCCTCTCCCTCTCCCTCCCCCTCTCTCCCTCTCGCTCTTTCTCTCTCTCTCTCTCTCAGTCTCTCTCTCTGCCTTTCAAATAAATTTAAGTGAAATATATTTGGAATCTATCTGCTGGTTTGGTTTAAAATATTTGTTAGAATGACAAAGCATTTATTTTTACCTATCACGAGCAACGTGACTCTTTGCCAGATAAAGGGAAATTATTTTAAGGGTTTTTTTTTTCCTCCAAACCCCCCCCAAAAAATTTGCTAAATTGAACACAAGTGGAGAATAGATTTTTTTTTTTAATGATAACATTAATGTCATCCTCAGGACGTTTCAGGAGGAACCATTCCGGTACCAATTGGACATGCGCTCTGTGATAGCTAGGCTGATGGCAGGCTTTGAGGAGAGAAGAAAATCCCTTTAAAATACAGACTCCTCGGGTCCCAAAAAGGTGAAACGGTGGGGGGAAATGCCATCTATACACATTTCATCTACGAATCCTGACTTGCTGTTGATTTTAACATATGGAAACGCCAGCAATATTGAATGAGGCTTTTTTCTGCGTGCCCCTCCAAAGAGACAAAGGTGGCTGAGAAGGGGAGACTGCACCGTTTTCACACCTGGCTCTGCTTAGCTGCACGCAGGAAGAAAGGGCCGAGGCTGCATCCATCCCCCCGGAGGCTTGAATGGTTAGGAAAGAGTTAAATTTTTATAAAAGATTACCTGATCCTGAAGAACCTGCGATTTTTGCCATAGAAATAGATCTCACTTCTACCAAAAGGACCCTCTGCCGGAGGACTTGGAATCCCCCCCCCACCCCAGCAAAACAAAATGAATATTTATTAACATAAGAAGAACCTGGCGCAGGTTGGTCCCTGCATCCCAATCTGCCAAAATGCTTCCAAATCTCTTGCCTGGCATTTAAAAAACATCCCTTTTTATAAATTCTTGTGAATTGAGGTTTTAGTCCCAGTAAGGTAATTTCTGATGAAGCATCTTGGGTGGGTTGGTTTTTTTTTTTTTCTTTTTTTGTTATTGTTGTTCCTTCTTTCCTAAAGAATCATTGCAAATACCTGAGGCGCCTACGTTAACCCCACACCTGGATGGAGAGAAACTGCAGGTGTGAACGGCAAGGCTAATAGATCTGAGTTTTGCCAAGCATTTGCTTACCGCTCTAACATTACTTTGAACTGGAAAACATTATCCAGACAAATCCAAACAAGGCTCTTTAAAGATGCTAAGCCCAAGCTGCTGCAGATATGAAATTACCAAGTAGATATGTGAAAACCCCTAAGTGCAAAACAATCCGGGTTGTCTTCTAATTGCTTCATTTTCTAATGGGGAAAATGTGCAAAACAAATAGCTGGGAATGGAGAGCTCTGAGCAGTAAAAGCAGAACAGTCTTGTGTTTCCGTAAATCATGACTCTATGGCAGGATTTGGAGAGCCTGGAGCTGCAATCGCCTCTAGACGATTCAGACCCACCCGAGTGCTTGCTTCAAATTCAGGCCTGTATGTTTAAAGGGGTCCCCAGTTTGTCCCAGGGTAGCCTTCGTGGGGAGAACCCCAGGCCTGCAAAACCTCGTAGGTCACATGTTGTGGACCCACCAGCGAGGAGGGATATGCGGGGGGCAGTGCTGTGCTGCTCCGTCGTGGGGACTGCTTGGGGACAGTGCTACCCAGCCTCGCCCCGGGAAGGTTGCAGTCAGTCTGGTCATTGTGCATGTGTGTGTGCACGCACGTGCGTGCACAGGAGGGAGTGCAGGGCATAGAACGAGCAGAGTCTTGAGAGCACAAGGCAAGAAAACCCAGATGCCCAGACACCAGTCCAGGTTAACCAGGACCTCTTGGGGATTGGGGTCACCAGGGCAGTTAAGCAGCCAAAGCTCTGGGAGAGGAGTGAGTAAGTAGCGGGGCGGGGGGGCGGGGGCAGAGAAGTGGGTACAGGTGACCCTCCCAGGACACAGACTAACCCATGCCGGGTCCTCCCGCTCTGAACATTCTGGTAGAGTCCAGCCAACAGAGACAAGGAGAGGATCCTCCCCCTTCCCTCCCTGCCCCGGTAGACGGCCAGCCTGGGGTCCTCACGCGTCCCGTCTGGCCTGGGGGGGCACCTGAGTCGGCGATCCTCCGTCCTCTGCTCTGACACCTTTCCAGGAAGCCTTTAGTCTCAACATGAGGGAAGGACCCCCCTCCTCCGAGGCCTTTAGCCAAACCACCACCTCGCTCATCCTATGTGTTCTGCAGTTGGATTTTCCCAATTCCTTTTTCTCAGGAAGCCTGTGCTTTCAGAGTCAGGGAATCTATCTACACTTCCGTCTAAAGCTCCTTGGCCAGAGGGTTCTGCTCCCTTGCCCTGTGCGTCCCTTCAAAACCCCACTCCCAATCCTGCCCTTCGGTAGCTGAAGGGGGCCCCTTTGGAGCCTGGTGTGACCCAGCATCTCTGTCTCCCCGGGTCCCGAATCCCGACGTAGTCTTCATTTCCCCTCAGACACAATGAGCAAAAAACCCCAAGCTTTTGAATGTGGATTTCCAGGCCGACCAAACCCAGCTTGGATCGGATGCTCCTCGGGGGGGACCACCATCTCGGCCAGCACCTGCTCAGGGCAGGCCTGCAGCGGGGGCGCCAGGGGGGCCCGCCTCCTCCGCCCAGGAGCCAGGTCCCGGCGCCAACGGCGGCTGCAGCGGGATTTGGGGGCCAGCGCATCTTGGCCAAAGCAGGGAGAAAGGGCGTGTGTCCAAGTTGGGGAGACTGAGTCCTCCCTGATTAGCGAAAGCGCTGTGGCACCCAGTCCCTGCTGGCGGCTATGTGACGGGCCCTGCAGCCCGGGTCGCTGTGAGGTCTTGCAGGGTCTCAAGAGAACCGTGTCCCAGGGTCACACCTCACAGTTCTGCTGAGCAGATGCTGCAGGGCCTGGGGAGGCGTGGGGAGAACCAAGAGCTTCAATGGGGGAGACCCTAAAAATTGGATTTGTTCCGTCCTTCTTTTGGGAAAGGCAGTGGCTGAGAAGTGACAGGGTCAAGCCTGGGACGCTGACCCGGGGCCCTTCTGGCACACGTCCCCCAGCCCGGGCCGCTTCTCTGTGCGCTTCCCAAGCCTCCCGTAAGCAACAGCCACGCTGCTGGAGCAAGTCCCGCCCCCGATGCGCGGGGGGAGCCAGAACCAGCTCACTGTCAACCCTTCCATCCGGGCATTTGGGGAACACCAGCCACCGAGTCAGTGCTGGAGACACGGAGAGAAAGATGAGCGTGGCCCTGTCCTCCAGGAGCTCCCAGGCCAGCAGGGGAGAGGTGACCGTGAACGGGACCTTCAAGCACCCGCGGGCTCTTGGGGAGGGCTTGCCCAGGGCCATGACCCCCTGAGCTTGTCCCCACGGGCCACAGTGAATCATGGGGAACAAGAGCGTCGTGAGACCCCAGACCTCAGCAGCTGCCAACGCCACAGGCAGCAGCACCTTCAAATACAGAAGGAGGGATCCCTGGGTGGCTCAGCGGTTTAGCACCTGCCTTTGGCCTGGGGCGTGAGCCTGGAGTCCTGGGATCGAGTCCCACATCGGGCTCCCTGCATGGAGCCTGCATCTCCCGCTGCCTGTGTCTCTGCCTCTCTCTCTCTCTCTCTCTCTCTCTCTGTCTATCATAAATCAATCAATCAATCAATCAATCTTTAAAAAAAACACACACACACACAGAAGGAATGCCCGCACTCTTACCTGAGGCAGGTGTGGGGACCTCGCCGAGCGCCCCAGCTGCCTCAGGCTGCAAGGGAGCTGGGCCGCACACCCCGCACACACGTACCCCTGGGCCCTTCCAGAAGGCTGGGAGGAGGGTGGTCTCAGAAGCGTGGTTGTGTCGGGGCTGAAAGAAGGCGTCTCAGCGGATCCTCTGAAAGATCCCACCTCCGGGCACCGCGGCTGACGCTCTCATGGCGGTTGTCACCTGTTACAAACCCCGGCGGGCCACACGGGGGAGGGAGGCAGGGCCGTCCAAGGCAGTGGCCAACTGTCCCCACGCAGACACCAGGGTTTTATAAATGCCCACAGTGGCGGCAGCGGCGGGAGGGCCACACGGATAAGCCAGGTGGGCAGGCCCGAGGGTGTGAGACCCAGGGAACGGGGCCTGGGGACGCCTGGGGTCGGGGTGGGCGTGGGGGTCCGGGCCACCTAAAGGGGCAGATGGTCAGCTCTGATGGACTGTTCTGATGCGAGCACCCGAGGTTCCCCGCACTTCCAAACATTCGCATGAAGCCAAACGTCCAGATGATTAAGGTAAAATCTCCAATTATTAACTGTTAGCAACAAAGTCATGTTGGTTTTGAATCACCTTAGAAGCAAGCAGAACACATTTGTGGGTCGATTATGCCCCCCTCCCCCCCGCACACCCCAGACCCCCATTTTGGGCCTCTGGCGTAGGCTGGCCGTCCCAGGATCCTGGAAGAACTCTTTCCTTCCTCTCCTTGTCCCAAGCCAGGTGTCGCCCCACGAAACAGAAGGGACTTGCGGGCAGAGCTCAAGGTCAGCGTGGGCTGCAGCAGGGCGGGGCTGGGCGACACCCTGACCCGAGCTCCCACGGGGCCCTGGGCCGGCCTGGGGGGACCAGGCCGCTTGCAGAGCTCGAAGGCTTTCCTCCGGGCGGGCGTGTGACATGGGGGGCGGGGGGCCGTTTCTGGGAAGATCCCCAGGCGTTCCCGCAGAACCGCCAGAAAAGGAAGCAGCCCCTCTGGCTCAGCACGATGCTCCACAACCTCTCAGGAGGGAAGGATTTGCCGGGGATTCGCTTGAATGTGACCCATTTCTGTTCGCTGTTTCTCCCTGGAAGGAGGTAGCGTCGCCCCCTCGGTGGTACGGGAATCACTTATCCACGGCAGCACCAGGGCATGTGAGCCGGGCGGCTGGAATTTCTGCTTTTGTCAACATTTGCCTCCGTCAGATTGTTCCTTTTATATATTACACATGAGATGTATACATCTATAATGTATTATATAAGTGTGCACAAATATCAATAAATTTGGGTATATATTTATATATGTATTTTTTAATTTTTTTTATTTATTTATGATAGTCACAGAGAGAGAGAGAGAGAGAGAGAGAGGCAGAGACACAGGCAGAGGGAGAAGCAGGCTCCATGCACCGGGAGCCCGACGTGGGATTCGATCCCGGGTCTCCAGGATCGCGCCCTGGGCCAAAGGCAGGCGCCAAACCGCTGCGCCACCCAGGGATCCCTGTATTTATTTTATATATTATGTGTGTGTGTATATATATATACACACACACATATATATATGGTCTCTTATCTTTCCTTGCATCTACAGATTAGGCCCAATACAATAGTTAAAATATCACATTTCTCCAAATGGCTTTTTCTCTATTGGAATGTGATAGCGGGAGGCTCAGTGGGAGTCAATTTGCTCTCAAGATCGCCGATCCCGTGCCCTCTGGATTCAACGAGGAAAGCCACGGGCTCTCGGCATCCCGCTCCGAGGGCTGCATCCCCCAACCCTTGACGAAAGGGACACTGAACACACTCTTCTTCTGTTCTCTTGTGTGAAACTGTCTGTGTGAACATCCATGAGTGTTTGCATCCCGTGTATTTAAAAATCCTATTTAAGAATGCAGAGGTCCATACAGTGTCATTAAAACAAATGAGTATAACCCTTTGGTCATCTAGGTGAAAGCACTTTGTTGGTTTTTTTTTTTTTTCCGAATTGCTATTGCTATATATAAATGTAACATATAGCAATAACCGTAGAAAGATACTGTGCCCTTGTGTATGGATAATTAAAATAGGAACATCTCTGGACTAAATTAAAATGTGTAAAAACCAAATCCTTATAGCATCCATGAAATTACAGAAGCTACAAGTGAATCACTAGCCCAGGGACGAAGCATTTCTCTCATTACTTCAAAAACCTCTTGCATGATCACAGTTTTACATTTTCACAAATCTACACGGTTCTTTTTATGTCACTAAATATCTCAGCTCACTTTTACTGCCCCCCTTCCGTAGATGCTACTTGGTAACAGCAGGCAAAGCATCTCCAATCATTTAGGAGAAACCGACGCTTCTGGTGCTTCTGAGGACGAGATTAATACAAATTATGAATTAAAAATCTCAACAGGAGACATGGAGATAAATTACATTTTTGTGAACAGAAAGCGGGGCCGGGCAGGGGGCAGGGGTGCAGATTCATGTTTTCCAGTTTTATGAAACCAGAACCCACAGGTCATCGTCTGTGGATGGAGCCGCCCCGATACCTGAGAGCCCTCGCACATTCTTTTTTCGCCTTGACCTGTGACCCGCGCTGTGTGCGCGACTCCCCTCGACGGAGAGCCCGATATGCCCTTTTCTCCTCTGTACTTTGAGCGTGAGAGGTGTTATTACCCATAACTTTTTATTTAAAGGAATTGTGCAGCTGGGAAAATGAATGAATTTAATTATCAATGCAGTGTGAAAAAAATCATTAGAGCAAGGGCCTGGAACGCCACATATTAAAAATAAACAAAGGCTATTAAGATACAGTTCCAAAAAAGAATGTCAGTGTTTCTTCAATTCTTAAAAGGTAAATACCAAAAAGAAAACCATATGTAAACATCCATAGTTACAGAAGAAATTACTCTTTAGGAAAATGTTCAATGACTGACTGGATCATTGAACTTTAAATCCATACTTTATGTGGCACTATAGGAAGGTCGTTTGATTGCTGTGCATAGAAAAATGAGAATTCTAATATGTTCTCAAAGTTTCACCTTCATAAGACAAAATTTTCATTATAAAATTTTATTTAATGGTGAACGCACAGAACTTCTTCCCCGGCCGTACCGACGCCGCCGCCTTGACCAGAGAGCGAGCTTGCCTTTGGCTTTGGAAAGACAGTAGAACTAGATCTTTTAACTAAATTTAAAAAAAAAAAAAAGACTCTATATTAATATTCTCTCCATGACTAGAGAGTGAAAGCATGATTTAGCTCAAGGACTGGAAGTAAATACTAAGCAAAGGCGCTTCTGAAAGGCCTTTCCGCTTGGCGAAGGCTGCAGAGAACTGGTTTCTAGGCAGGCGGGCATGTTGAGAGGTGCAGGGTCTCCCGGTTGGGGCCAGACTGACCTGTGGCCGCACAGACCATCGTGGGGTATTTAGAGCAGGCTCGCTCACAAGTTCAGGTCAGGAGGAGCCCAGGCCGGAGGGCTGGGGACGCCCGACTGCTTGACATCCAAAGAAGCCACAGGATGACTCAGAGCATGGCCCACGGTGGTGTCCCTCCAGCCAGAGAGATACGGTTCAACAGAGAGCAGGAGAAAAATTCTAGAGTCAGCAGAAGGAGGAGCAGATGCTCCTGCCTGGGAGGGGGGAGCAGGGTGCCTTCCCTCCACGGACTCAAGGCAGCTCGCTTCTTCGTGTGGCCACGTCACCGGGACACTGAGGTCGGCCAGAGTGTGGAGGAGCTGACTGACGCAGAGATGAAGAATCCAGTCTACACCCCGAGAGAGAGGGCCCGGAGCAGCCGCGTGTCCTCCGCTGTGTCCAAGCGTCCCTCGCGGACCACGGCGTCCATATGAGGCCTGGGAGTCAGACATGCAGGGCACAGCGCACGGTGGTCCCTGGCCAACCCCACACGGTTCTGGCCACTGTGGCCAAAAGCTTTGGTGTGTGCGTGGATCCCACTCCACTCGCCGGCAAGTCTCCTCTCCGCGGGGACTCCCAGATCACTTCCGGAAGGCGGGGTTCTAGGAGGGAGGCCAGCAGGGCCTGGCCGGGTCTCCACCGGGATCAGTCTCCAGTGATCCCACCAGAGCCATGCCCAGCTTCTTGCCGCCAGGCAATCCCCTTTCTGGGCCTCTGTGGTACCTTCTGGAAAACCAGGGCATAGGACAGAAGCACACGAAGGTGCCTGGGACCTGAGTGCCTGTGAATGTCGGACACCTTAGCCCCTTGCTGGACAACAGGCTTTTGAAAAATCCAGTGAAAGCTCTGGACTTTTTCTCCCACAAAAAAGCACCATGTCCTTTACAGTTGCAAGAGGTCTGTGGGCCACCCCAGGCTCACGCATGGCCGTCCCCAGCCTAAGACCCCCCGCATCGGCTCAGAGACACCACCCTCACCACCATGAGTTTTCCTATCAAGGAAACTGAGACCCAGAGAAGAGCACAAAGTGTCCCCAAATCCCCCCAAAAATCAGTGTCCAAACTGGGGTGAGACCTGGCTCCCTACTCTCTGGTCAAAGGAAGTCCTTCTTCTGGGCCCTTCCACCCTCTGCACGCCCTTGCCTCACAGGCAGATCTCTGGTAAGGGCAGTGGCTGCGGGGAAGGAGTGATTGGGGTA